>NC_134552.1:37515128-37704084 GCF_025594145.1 Primulina tabacum
TTTTTTGGTCCTTGAAAAAGTTGTTGTGTTGTTCCAAAAGCTTGCCATGCCTTGGACATGAAAAAGTTGTCTCCCACTCTTCACCTCCCCATGCCATTCTATTTTGGCTTTAACATTACAAGGCCCATCGACTTTTATTTAATGTCTCAAACTATTTGAGACCATGTAAAGTGTTACTTGATTTTACTCAAGCCCAATATGTTAATAATTTTTCTAATTGGGCTCTACAAGGCCCAATGTTGTTTAATTAATTCAACACTTGAATTAATTTAATTATTTGGACTCTACTAGGCCCACTAGTGTTAATTATTCACACTTGAATTAATTTAATTAAGTCCATAATAATGTTTATGAAAATCACAATTTCAAATACATTATTTATTTGGCCAACTTTTAATTTAGGAACATTTCCTCAAATTAAAAGTTACATTTTTCTATAGAAGTCATATTTCTATTTTTCCTTACGCTTATAAACTCCTTTATAAGCCGTTCAACACATTGAACTATTTTACTTCTCAACGGATCTAAAAAGTTTGCACTTGTTGACCCTCGATGGTTCAATGATACAACTGAGCCGTGGGTTCACATCTCCATGTGATTCGGACTAAACATTCCTTTACGGCATACCCCAATTGTTCCATTCTTACTTATCAACTCCTTGATAATAAGAAACGTCAGAACTCAAGTCTGATAGTACCCAACCATCATGTTAAACCCCTAGCAGCATCGCTTACATGATTCCCCTAGGTATCAAATGTGCCTGCAAGAACCATTCAATATGGTTCGCGTACAGTACGGTCCCTTCAACTCATATCCCGACCGATTCGACAACCTTGGTATGTCTAGAGTTGTCAATGAATCGATTCTATGTGTCATGTCGTAGTTGCATCGATGGTGTAATCTATGAAACCCCTTATAATTACCATCATACTCTGATCAGAGATTTCATACTACATACATGTGATCACATAGGATATCCATACCCGAAGGTAAGCGTGATCCCCGACTACATGCATCGATCCTATATGTTCGACAAAACACCCAAACTTGCCACCTGATGACCCCATGAGAGTCGTAACAAGTCAAAGTGCAATGCTAGCATATAGATCTCAATGTTGTCCCGGTTATAAGACGAATGGTGTACAACCATAAATTAGACGTTTCCACTCGATAAGTGAGAACAACTTGGAAGTCTTTTATGGAAGGTTTTCATGCCTCTACAGGAGCACCTATCTGCATGTTCGACATCACAATGTCCCCTACCAATGAAAAATGGTACTCACATCGCAGATACTAGTCTCGAACTCGAGTGGCCTATATCCATCTTAGCGGCGGCTGAATCGACTAGGAACTGTTTAGAATATACAGTATTCCAAATATGAGTTTCATGATACTCATAATATGAGCATCTCATATTCTTTCTACTATTTGTATATTCAAGGACTTTATCTATGCAACTAGCATGGGTATACAGATAAATGTGCCAAAACAATAATTTCAAATATTATTAAAATAAAGATTGTTTGTACATAGAGTTTCATTGTGAACACTCGGCCAACACTTGGCTCGACGGGCACCTCCTCTACAGCTCCAACCCCTTCTCGTCGCCCCTGCCCTATACCATGCAGTCTAACTATCTCTCAAATGTATAGCTAGCGTACTAATCATGGAAATAGTCGTCTTCACTGTGGAAATGTGCATTTAGTAAGACTGTCCACTATCACTCAAATGGTGTTGAGTCCTTTCACTATCTTTGGCAATCCTACACGAAATCCATAGTAATATTATCCCACTTCCACTCGGAATAGGGAGTGGTCGAAGCATTCCCAACGTCTTTGATGCTCTGCCTTCACTTGTTGACATGTCAAGCATTCAGATACAAAGGGCATAACGTCTCTTTCATTCCCGGCCACCAATATAAAAGTTTCAAGTCCTAGTACATCTTGGTGCTTCGGGATGAACGGAATAAGGAATACTGTGAGCTTCAATCATAATGTCAACTCTTAGTGAATCACAACTAGGGACACATAGTCGACCTCGATATTTCACAATGCCATACTCGACGAATATAACATGCCGCCCTTTGCTTCATCTTGATGTCTCCACTTCTGCAATTGCTCATCATTAGACTATTTGGCTCAAATTAGATCTCGCAGAGTGGAAATACTGTCATTGTAGCGAGATTAAGGGCCCATTCCCTAGCATAAATTTCAAGATTGAAGCGTTGAATTTTAACTTGAAAAGGCTTTTTTACTGATAAATGTGCCAAAACTGTCCCCTTTCTAATCAAAGCATCGGCAAATACATTAGCCTGTCAGGATGGTTGATAATGTAACAGTCGTAGTCCTTAACAAGCTCTAGCCACCATCTTTGTTTCATATTCAAGTCCTTTTGGGTAAAGAAATATTTAGAGACTTTTATGATCCGTAAAGATCTTTCATTTCTCACCATACAAAGGTGCCTCCGAATTTTCAATGCAATACGATTTATGCAAGCTCTAGATCATGCGTCAGATAATTCTTTTCATGTATTTTCAATTGTCTAGACGCATATGTTATAATTCAATCATTTTGCATGAGAACATCGCCAAATCATATTTTGGAAGCAGTAGTTACCACATTTCCCCTTGCGCTGTCTGCATAGCTAGACTAGCGATTGAGTGCTTGCTCTAACTTATGGAAACTACCTCTAGTGAAGTTCACCTACAATACAGTTATCATCATCTATAGGAATGGCTCCATAAGAGGCACTCTACGGAAGAAAATGTAGATCACCCATCCATTGGGACGAGGTAGAAGAAAGAGCAACATTAGGACCCGTGATAGTTCAACACAATGCAGAAATGGTACAATATCCAGAGAGAATGAAAACTGTTCAAAGTCGACAAAAGCTACGCGTACAAAAGAAGACGATCTCGAGTTTGCAATTGGTGATCACATGTTTATAAAGATAGTACCTATGAAGGGTATCATGATGTGGCAGAAAGGCAAACTTAGTCAAAGATCATGGACCATTTGATTTACTCGAAAGAGTGGGAGCATTAGCATATCGAGTAGCGTTGCCACCTAATATCACAAGTTCACAATGTATTCCCATATCAATGCTCTGCAAGTGCATGCCAACCCTTCACATGTATTGAATTTTGAACCACTACAACTTACATAAAACCTGTCATATGAGAAAAAGCCTACCCAAATCTTGGATAGACAAGAAAGAAAGTTGCGATACAAGGTGATAAAGATGGACAAAGTCGAATGGCTAAATCACTCAGAGGATGAAGCCACGTTGAGACAGAGTCGAGAGAGGAGTTGCTATCCCCAATTATCGTACGTCTTAATTTCGAGGACGAAATTTTATTTAAGGGGGGGAGGATTTGTAGTGTCCAAAAAACCAACCACGTAAACCGCATGCATGAAATGATTTAAATTGCATAATTATTTTCTTAATTGATTTTAAATACTTATTGTTTATTTTACATGCTAGAATGTTTAAAATGGATGATTTCATGAAATTGGAAGATTTTACCCGAATATTTGATAATAGGCAGGGGAAAAAGACAGAGGAACCAAGCCAAATAAATAATTTTCAATAATATTTTCGAGTCTTATTAATATGATTAAAGTTTTTTAAAAATGATAGAGTTCAAATTATTTTATGAGACGAGCTCGATTTTATCCGGGTTGCCGGTTTTGGGCAAATGAAGGTCTTTTAAAACATCAAATGCATTATTTTCGAAAACTAATTTTTATAAACATTTATTTTTCAATTAAATAGATGTTATTGGCCTAATTTAACTAGGATAAGTAGGCCCAATTGCTCCTAAACCCTAAAGCCCAAAACCACACACATTATCATTTAAATTAAAATCTATAAAAATAAAACCTAGAATATGTTGGCATCATAACAACCGAAACCTACACACACATCACCACATATTTTCGAGAATTATGAGGATAAAAACAAGGAGTCTTCATCGGCCGTTCGTTCTTCTTCACGCCCCACGCCGACGATCGTATATTCGAGCGTTCTAAAACGCAAAGGCACTTTCCAAATTCTTTTGACGTATAATTCAAAAAACATTATGCATTTTTTTGATTAATTTTCAATGAAAATATGTATGCACGATTGGTTTAATGATGAAACGAATATTTTCAAGCTTTGATGTTTTTATGCTTGTTTTGAAAATAGGTACCAACTTGGGATGATTTATGGACAGAATATGGGTTTTAGGATTGAAACGATGGCTGGACACGAGCTGGAAGGAGCTGTGCACGTTGAAGGGAGATTCTAGGGTTTCCTAGCCATCTCGATCAATGTCTCGCCAGGTGAGGACTGGTTGCTAGCTGGGGGATGGGCTGGACGTGGTTAGATGTTAGGAAGAGTCCTAACAGGGCTAGGACTCTTGGACAGCAACCGAGGAAGAGTTTCGCAGGGCTAGGACTCTTCCTTGCTTCACGCAAGCGTCTTCGCGTGGCTGCACAGACTCGGTTTGGCTGGGGCTGGCGAGCAGTTTGGAGCGGCCTAGTGAGGGTCGGAGGCTTGGCTCGGGGGTGGCTCGAGTGAACAGTCCTAGTTTCAATTCCCGGACGGGCTCTTTTCTGGTGCCAGGAGGCTGACCTGTGCTGGGGCTGGTTAGATTGGCTAGGCATGGTCAGTAGGTTCCTGGGAGGCCTGGTCAAGGGATGGCTCGAGGGAGCTCGGCCATGGTTCAAGAAAAAATGAAGGTGGCTCGATGGGTAGCCTAGGGTTCGAAATATGGGTTGGATTGGAAGGGTCTCGAATCGGGGTCTAGGGGTGGCTCGTGGCTCTAGAGGTTATTTAGTAGGTACAAAAGTCTATGTATAAAATTAAGGAAGAAAATACTAAATTTTGAATTAATTCGGTAATTAAAGGCTTCACGAATTAGTAAATAGAAATTTGATCAAAAAACTTGAATTTAAACAAAATAAAAATATCTAAAATTAAATTTAAGATTAAAAATTATTTGGGCTAGTCTAGAGTCATAGAGAAAATCAAATCGAAAAATTTTACGTCCAAGGACAAAACGATCATTTTAATTGGATATTAAAAAAAGGGTTGGCATCGTCCCAAAAGTTAAAAGTATGTTAAATGAGATATTATGATGATTTTGAGGAATTTATGATATTTCATTATTTATGGTAAACTTGTGAAATTTTTACTGTAAAAATGCTATATTTGGAAAGTTGTGATATTTTATGAAATAAAAGGAAAGGAAAAATGTTTGAATGATTTGAATTGATTGTGACAGAAGATATATGATTTTTGAAAATTTCGTGAGGGGAGGGCCCTAGAGGGAGACCGTTTACGGGAAAAGGCCTAAAGGGACCCAACGATCGTATCTCTATTTTTACGTCGACGCCTAGTGCTTGTCCCCTTGCACAATGGTGAGCTAAGACTGATCAATCGACCAGGGATAAAAGGATAGTCATTTTCAAGGATCCAATTTCACCCAAAATGATAAAGATTGAAAGTTTTACGATTTTGATTTTGCGATCTATGATTTATTTAAGTTTAAAAGTATTTTGAATACCAATTTGATTTTTAGTGCTTGAGCCTGTATATGTAATATTTTTTACTCATGTTTAGAACGTGTTGAGTCATTAAACTTACTAGGTTTGAATGCTGCATGTGACAATGTTAGTGAGGCAGACAATACACTCTCGAGGGCCATTTATTTTCTGTATTAGATTGATAGGCAAATTTTAAAGATTTTTGTTAGTGATTTATAAGAGATTTTTATGCTTTATTTTGAAGTCATTATGATCATGTTAAAGATTGAGTAGAATTTTGTTAATTGACGATTTATGAATTTTATGCATTTGAGATTTATATGTTAAATTATTTTGATTTATAGAAATGAGAATTTAGGGTTAAAGGGTAAATTTTTAAAAAAATGTGTAAACCCGTATATCAGTAGACGTATAAGCCATGCATAATTCTAGATTTTTAAATTTAATTGACTTCATTGCATATTATTTTAAATGCATTTTTTGAAGTTAATTATTTATTATTTCAGTTCAGTAGTATGATTTTAGCATTTCAGTATTTTCAGTGAGGCCGGACCGGAGTTGGAGTTTTGAGATAGAATTTAAGATTCGAGAAATATTTCCAGAAGTTAATTTAGCTAGTAACTAAGTTCATTTAAGTTAGAAAGGAGGTTTGAAGATTTAATTTAATTATTTGAGGTGATTAAGAAATGAACTCATTTAAGTTATTAAATTAAGGGGTTAGCTCACTAAATTATTTAAAGGATTAGTAAGGCTTTCAAGGATTATTAGTTGACTAGATAATCAACATTTCCCTTTATTTTATCATGCATTTTTCGGCCACCCTTAGTGCTAGAAGATTCATTTTCCAACTCACCAACTTTGACCAATTCTTTGCATGTAATTAGTAGGATAATTCTAGGATTTTTGGGAGCACAATTTAATTAAATAAATGGACATATCCTAGACTAGAATCAAGCAATATTCGGCCACCTTATCCCCAAGAAGACTTGATATCAAACACAATTCAAATTCAAAGGAGGGTGGACTTGTCTTGATTCATTCCTTATATCTTGCACCCTTTCCCTCACCTCCTAACCATTTTTCCCCCTCTCTTTCTTTCGAAATCTGAGTGAATTTTAAGCTGAGAACCGTGGGAATCCAGTAGATAGGGAGAGAAATCGAGTTCAAGAAAGGTAGACAAGAAGCGCTCCACCTCCTCCGTGCCGAGTCGTCGTTGTTTCGTTCGTTTTCTTTCAAACGAAACCAGGCATGTCTAGATTCTTTCAAACCTCAATCAAGTCATATTATCATTTATTTTTCAGTACATGATCATGTTTTAGCAAGCAAAAACCGAGATACATGTCAAAATATTTTGGAACACACATGCAGAATTTCGGCTCTTCATGGCAAGCTTCACGTTTTCTGAGTTTTGTGGTTTCAGGATTGGTCGACTCCAGGCTCCCAAGGCGGCTTGTATACATGTAGTAGGATGCATTAGGACCATGTTGGTCCATTCAAACCAGCCCCATGCTTGCTGGAATTCAAAATGACAGCAAGTTCCCCATAAGTGCAGAAATGTGATTCGAAAATTCAGTTTGGATGTCAAGGAGGAAGGATCTGATCTTGGCTGGCCCCAAGGGCCTTTAGCCATGGTTGGATCACTTCCCTAGCATGTCTAAGACGTGACTAGGTCGCCCTTTTGGTGGCTTGGTCCATGGCTCATCGGTTTTTTAAATATCAACAAGAACAGCCCCCTTTCCCCATTCGGCCCTTCCATTTTCAGCATATGGTTCGTTTCTTTTGTGGCTTGGTGTGGATCTTGGTTGGCCTATGGCCCTTAGCCACGGTTCATATCATGCTCCTAGATGTCTAGATCGTGCCATGGTCAATCAAATGGCCACTGGAACGACGCAAGACATCGATCATAGCATAAACACTACACACGCATACACGTTGCTCTCGGTTGGACCCTTCGGTTAAGATTTGGTGTGATGCGGATTGTGGCTGGCCTAGGGCCCTTAGCCATGGTTCAAATCATTCCTTGGGATGTTGGTAAGAGTCTCTGGTCGGTGGTTCATGCCCCTAATGGCCGATAGTCTCGAAACCAATGCAAGTCTGTAGTGCGCAGCTGCTGTATTTTTTTGACAGCAAGTATGCTGCTGTTCAGAAGCGTCGTTTGAGTTCTTGGTTGGCTTTTAGCCCATGGCCTTGGACTGGACAGTGCCTCATTGAATTAGGAAGGTCATGTTTTCGACCGTTCGTCATTTGGATCATTTTTGAGGTCGTACGAGAATTTACGGTGCAATGTGCCAAATTGACTCTCGAAAGAGCGTTTCGTGTTTTGGCCTCCATTTCACCTAGATTTCGACCCTATCATTTTAGGAGCATTATTTTATGATTTTTCACCGTATTTTAATCATGACTATACGTCGGTTCAGTGTCGGTTCAGGTTGGCTCGAAGTCATGATTAAATGCGAAGTCATTAGGCGTCATAGTCGCATCTTTTGAACGTAAATTGCATAGTTGGTCATGTTTAAGCTATTGCATATTTTTCATGGCACAGTTAGGTTGCAGCGAGCCTGGGAACGATCCAATCCAATCCAGTTGGTAAAATTACAGGAATTTTCATTACGCCAGTTAATTATTTTACGTGCATTAAAAAAAATGATTATTTTTGAGATTTATGCGATATGGCTTGTGGTTCATTCACTATGTGGGAGTGTTATTTTATACGGTCGCCAGTGACCGATCAGTTCAGTATGGTACCACCCGGTCGCCAGTGACCGGCCAGCTCAGTTCAGTTTCAGCCTCCCCGGTAGTCAGTTACCGATCAGTTCAGCTTAGTGCAGTGGCCACAGGCGTAAAACATAATCTCAACAGAAAATTTTACCAGATATTTCAGTACAGGCTCCAAGGAGCAAATATTTTTACAGTGATTTCCAGTTCAGTTATGCACGTATTATAATTGCTCAGTACAGATTATTTTCAGTATGCCTCAGGACAGGATATTTTATCACATGCATATTTTAAATTCAGATTTTTTACTCGTTACCTGCGATTTATGCATGCTGAGTCTTTAGGCTCAATAGACTTGATTGTTGTAGGTACTGATGAGGCCAGGGCCGAGGGCGGGGACCAGTGAGCCAGCTTGGGTCGGCAGTAGTGGCACCCGAGGACCTCAGAGCAGCAGTTGTTATTTTCTTCGCAAACAATTTTTATCAGTTGTTGGATATTTTTAAATCGTTGTTGTTGGCAAAACTTTGATTTTCTTCCGCTGCAATATTTTGAAATATTGAACTTGATTCACCAGTGATTTTATGAATGAGGCCATTTAAGTTCTTTTAAAAAGAAAATTTTTAATTTTCCGCAAATTTTCAAGAAAGGAGTTTTAGGCCCTTCACAGTTGGTATCAGAGCCAGGTTCTGTATAGGGTTTCACTACTACTGACCGCGAGAAGCTCACGAAGCCACGCCTTTGGTCTGTAAGTTTTTTTTTCAGTTCAGCATTTTGTTCAGCATTTCAGTTATAGCATGAATTATTTTGTCAGCATGCTTCCAGATTTTGAGTATTTCAGTAATAAATTATGGAATTATGCATGTTAGTTACGTATGGGTTATGTTGGAACAGTATGCCCCCTAGACGCATTTTAGAGCGCAACAGAGAGGTGGAGCCTCGCCGAGAGGACAGAGAGGAGCATAGACCGGAGGGAGACCTACCACCTCCTCCACCGCCACCACCGGACATGAGTGCCCAGATGTTAGCTGGGATGGCACAGTTCTTCGCACAGTTTGCGGGGGGCAATGCCGCAGCCGTAGCCGCAGCCGCAGCCAGGCCGACAGGGCCCGAGGCTGTTTATGAGCGATTCATGAAGATGCGCCCGAAGGAATTCTCTGGGACATCTGACCCCATGGTTGCCGAGGGATGGATCAAATCCCTCGAGGTTATCTTCGAGTTCATGGAGCTGGGAGATGCAGATCGAGTCCGATGTGCCACCTACTTGTTCACTGGAGACGCCCGCTTATGGTGGGAAGGAGCTTCGGTAGCCCTGACATTGGCTACACTTTCTTGGACCCGCTTTACGGAGGTTTTCTACTCCAAGTATTTTGCTGAGGAGGTTCGCACCAGGCTGACCACCGAGTTCATGAGCCTGAGACAGGGGGATATGTCGGTTACGGAGTTTATCCGTAAGTTCGAGAGGGGCTGTCACTTTGTGCCCCTGATAGCGAATGATGCCAAAGCCAAGCTGATGCACTTCCTGGTGGGTTTACGGCCGATCTTGCGCCGGGATGTTAGGGTATCTGACCCTGCTACTTATGAGGTTGCCGTCTCCAAGGCCTTAGCCGCAGAGCAGGATCTGCGGGATATCGAGAGGGATCGCCAGGGCAAGCGCCCAGTCCAGGCACCGCACCGCCCTCCTCCTCTTCAGCATCAGCAGCAGAATAAGAGGCCTTTTCATGGACCGCCCAGGAACAGAGGCCAGCAGCAGCAGCAGCGGGGACGCCCAGCCCCGAGGAATCAGGAGCACCCAGTCTGTCCAGGTGCTCACGTCGCCATCCTGGAGCATGTATGGCTGGCTCAGGAAAGTGTTTTAAGTGTGGCAGTCCAGACCACATGTTGCTGCAGTGCCCTCAGAGGAATCTGCCTACCCAAGGCAGAGTTTTTGCTCTCCATGCCGCGGAAGCCAACCCGGAGACTATGTTGTTGACAGGTACCTTTAAACTTTAAGTTATTATTTGAATTTCCGCGTTTTGGGAATCGGGATTTAGATTTTGAACTTAGAACTGTTATAGGATTGCATGCTCTACTCAGATTTATTTCGGGGAAATTAAGCTAGAGGAACCTAGACCTTTGCGTGTCTATAATTTTAGATCTTGTAGTGGGATTCAACTTAGAGCTCCGCTCTTTCAGGGAGAATTTTTATATCTGGTTCCGCTACCAAGGCCTTGATAGATTTAAGGGCCACTCACTCATTTATTTCGGAGGTCTTTGCAAACTTTCTCAAGATCCAGACCATTGGGCTAGATACAGCCTTTTCAGTAGTGTTGCCGTCAGGCGAGGAGATGGCAGCCACCAATGTTATCCGAGATATAGACCTTGAGCTGCACGGTAATCTTGTTTATGCGGATCTGATTGTGCTATCGATGTCGGAATTTGACATCATCCTAGGGATGGACTGGCTATTGAGGAACAGAGTGTTGATAGACTTCCAGCGGAGATCCGTTCTTGTCCGACCGCCTGGAATGGAGCAGTTCTTATTTGAGCCGGACAGGTACTTTCCTTTACCGCGCATTATTCCTTATGTTCAGGCTAGGAAGCTCATGCATAGAGGGTGTCGGGCATTTCTAGCAACCCTTTTATCTGTCCCCGAGGAACCCAGCCTGTCAGCCCCAGATGTTCTGATTGTTAGAGATTTCTTAGACGTTTTTCCCGAAGACGTCTCTGGTATGCCACCAGAGAGAGAGGTCGAGTTTTCCATTGAGCTTATGCCAGGTACGACTCCGATATCCAAAGCGCCATACCGACTAGCACCGACAGAGATGGCAGAGCTTAAGAAGCAGATCCAGGAACTTCTCGACAAGGAGTTCATTCGCCCGAGCTTTTCTCCATGGGGCGCGCCAGTCTTATTCGTGAAAAAGAAGGATGGCTCGATGAGGCTTTGCATTGACTACCGGGAGTTGAACAGGGTTACAGTGAAGAATAAATACCCACTGCCGATGATTCAGGATCTGTTTGACCAGTTGCAGGGAGCTTCGATTTTCTCCAAGATAGATTTGCGTTCCGGTTATCACCAGTTGAGGGTGAGAGATGCTGATGTCTCGAAGACAGCTTTCAGGACTCGTTATGGTCACTACGAGTTCCTTGTGATGCCGTTCGGTCTGACGAATGCGCCAGCGATCTTCATGGATCTCATGAATCGCGTATTTCAGCCGTACCTCGACCAGTTTGTGATAGTGTTCATAGATGACATTCTTGTCTACTCCAAGAGTCGGGAGGAGCACAGCAGGCATCTGACCACAGTGTTGCAGACATTGCAGAAACATAAACTATTCGCAAAGTTCTGTAAGTGCGAATTCTGGTTAGAGAAGGTGGCGTTCTTGGGCCACATTGTTTCTAGCAGTGGCATTGAGGTAGACCCGGCGAAAGTTGCAGCAGTCAGAGATTGGGTTGTGCCTCAAAATGCATCAGAGATCCGCAGTTTTCTTGGGCTAGCAGGATATTACAGAAAATTCATCCAGGGATTCTCCTCTATCGCCGTTCCACTCACAGCACTGACAAAAAAAAATGTGAAGTTTGTGTGGAGCGAGGAGTGTCAGAAGAGCTTCGATACTTTGAAGCAAGCTCTTATTTCAGCACCAGTTTTGGCCATGCCATCAGGACCCGGCGAGTTTGTCCTTTATACCGATGCTTCGAAGCTTGGTTTAGGTGCAGTTTTGATGCAGCATGGGAGAGTGATAGCGTATGCTTCTCGACAGCTGAAAATCCACGAGAAGAATTACCCTACCCATGATCTGGAGTTAGCGGCCGTAGTTTTTGCTTTGAAGATTTGGAGGCACTATCTGTATGGAGAGAAGTGCCAGATCTTTACCGACCATAAGAGCCTCAAGTATTTCTTTACGCAGAAGGAGCTGAACATGCGTCAGAGGCGTTGGTTGGAGCTTGTGAAAGACTACGATTGTGACATTAGCTACCACCCGTGTAAAGCTAATGTAGTTGCGGAGGCTTTGAGCAGGAAAGTCGCAGTGATGGCTCATTTGACGATGCAGAAACCTCTTCAGATCGAGATGCAGAGGTTTGATCTTGAGACTTACCCTCGAGGTAGAGTTCCTCGTTTATCTACCTTGACTATCCAGTCCTCTCTTATTGACCGTATTCGCAGCGGTCAGGCAGCAGATGAGCAGTTGGCACAGTGGAAGAAGAGAGATGAAGCTAAGGGCAGTGTTTTGTATTCAGTCAGCGACGGTATTGTGAGATACCGAGATAGGATATGGGTTCCCAGCAGTGATTCTATCCGAGCAGACATCTTATCAGAGACCCATACGTCCCCGTACTCCATTCACCCTGGGAGTACGAAGATGTACAAAGATCTGCAGCTATTGTATTGGTGGCCAGGGATGAAGAAGGACATCAGGCGTTTTGTATCCGAGTGCCTGACTTGCCAGTTAGTGAAGGCCGAGCATCAGAGACCAGCAGGTTTGCTCAAGCCTCTTCCTATTCCCGAGTGGAAGTGGGAGAACATTACCATGGACTTTGTGACCGGATTGCCGAGGTCAGCCAGAGGATCGAATGCTATCTGGGTGATTGTAGATCGTCTTACCAAATCAGCGCACTTCTTGCCTATTAAGATGACTTTCAACATGGTTCAGTATGCAGAGCTGTATATCCGAGAGATAGTCCGACTCCATGGTATTCCAGTTTCTATCGTATCCGACAGAGATCCCAGATTCACTTCCTCGTTTTGGAAGAGATTGCATTCGACTATGGGTACGAAGTTGCTGTTTAGCACAGCTTTCCATCCGCAGACAGATGGACAGTCGGAGCGAGTTATTCAGATCTTAGAGGATCTTCTCCGTGCTTGCGTCATTGATTTCTCTGGGAGTTGGGAGTCGAACTTACCATTGGTAGAGTTCACCTATAACAACAGTTTCCAGTCGTCTATAGGTATGGCTCCGTATGAAGCGCTGTATGGTCGCAAGTGTAGATCTCCTGTTCATTGGGATGAAGTAGGAGAGAGAGCAGAGTTGGGTCCAGAGATTGTTCAGCAGGCAGCAGATGTAGTAGTCAAGATCCGTGATAGAATGAGGACTGCTCAGAGTCGACAGAAGAGTTATGCCGATCAGCGGAGGAGAGAGTTAGAGTTTGCAGTGGGCGATCATGTCTTCGTGAAAGTGGCACCTATGAAGGGTGTCATGAGATTTGGCAAGAAAGGGAAGCTCAGTCCGAGATTCATTGGACCGTTTGAGATCCTCGACAGAGTTGGGACGCTAGCGTATCGTGTGGCTCCTCCGCCAAATCTGGCCGGAGTACACAATGTCTTTCACGTCTCCATGCTGAGGAAGTATATGGCAAATCCTTCGTATGTGCTGAATTTCGAGCCGTTGCAGCTTACTCCGAACTTATCTTATGAGGAGAGACCCGTGCAGATCCTAGACAGACAGGAGAAGAAACTTCGGAACAAGTTGGTTAAGCGAGTCAAAGTCAAATGGCTCAACCATTCAGAGAAGGAAGCTACGTGGGAGTCTGAGCCGGAGATGAGAAGTCGATACCCCGAGTTATTCGGTGAGTTATAATTTCGAGGACGAAATTTATTTAAGGGGGGAAGGATTGTAGAACCCGTAAGTCAGTAGACGTATAAGCCATGCATAATTCTAGATTTTTTAAATTTAATTGACTTCATTGCATGATTATTTTAAATGCATTTGTTTGAAGTTAATTATTTATTATTTCAGTTCAGCAGTTTGATTTTTAGCATTTCAGTATTTTCAGTGAGGCCGGACTGGAGTTGGAGTTTTGAGATAGAATTTAAGATTTGAGAAATATTTCCAGAAGTTAATTTAGCTAGTAACTAAGTTCATTTAAGTTAGAAAGGAAGGTTTGAAGATTTAATTTAATTATTTGAGGTGATTAAGAAATGAACTCATTTAAGTTATTAAATTAAGGGGTTAGCTCACTAAATTATTTAAAGGATTAGTAAGGCTTTCAAGGATTATTAGTTTACTAGATAATCAACATTTCCCTTTATTTTATCATGCATTTTTCGGCCACCCTTAGTGCTAGAAGATTCATTTTCCAACTCACCAACTTTGACCAATTCTTTGCATGTAATTAGTAGGATAATTCTAGGATTTTTGGGAGCACAATTTAATTAAATAAATGGACATATCCTAGTCTAGAATCAAGCTAAATTTCGGCCACCACCTCCTAGAAGCATCCACCAACTCATTTGATATCAATTCAAAATTCAAATTCAAAAGGGGAGTGGACTTGGTCTTGATATGATCCTATTTTTGTGCACCCTTCTCCTCACCTTCATAACCATCACTCCCCCCTCCATTCCACCGAAAATAAGACCCCTTTTCAGTAGAAAAACGTGGATAGCAGCTAGGGAGAAAGGGAGAAAAATCGAGAGCCAAGAAAGGTAGAGAAGCAAGCCACTCCGTCTCCTCCGCGCCGTCTCGTCTCTTCTTTTCGTTTTCTTTCGAAACGAAACCAGGCATGTCTAGATTTCTTTCAAACCTCAATCAAGTCATATTATCATTTATTTTTCAGTACATGATCATGTTTTAGCAAGCAAAAACCGAGATACATGTCAAAATATTTTTGGAACACACATGCAGAATTTCGGCCCTTTCATGACAAGCTTCACGTTTTTCTGAGTTTTGTGGTTTCAGGTGATTGGTTCGATTCCAGGCTCCCAAGGCGGCTTGTATACATGTATTAGGATGCATTAGGACCATGTTGGTCCATTCAAACCAGCCCCATGCTTGCTGGAAATTCAAAATGACAGCAAGTTCCCCATAAGTGCAGAAATGTGATTCGAAAATTTAGTTTGGATGTCAAGGAGGAAGGATCTGATCTTGGCTGCCCCAAGGGCCTTTAGCCATGGTTGGATCACTTCCCTAGCATGTCTAAGACGTGACTAAGTCGCCCTTTTGGTGGCTTGGTCCATGGCTCATCGGTTTTTAAATAATCAACAAGAACAGCCCCTTTCCCCATTCGGCCCTTCCATTTTTCAGCATATGGTTCGTTTCTTTTGTGGCTTGGTGTGGATCTTGGTTGGCCTATGGCCCTTAGCCACGGTTCATATCATGCTCCTAGATGTCTAGATCGTGCCATGGTCAATCAAATGGCCACTGGAACGACGCAAGACATCGATCATAGCATAAACACTACACACGCATACACGTTGCTCTCGGTTGGACCCTTCGGTTAAGATTTGGTGTGATGCGGATTGTGGCTGGCCTAGGGCCCTTAGCCATGGTTCAAATCATTCCTTGGGATGTTGGTAAGAGTCTCTGGTTGGTGGTTCACGCCCCTAATGGCCGATAGTCTCGAAACCAATGCAAGTCTTGTAGTGCGCAGCTGCTGTATTTTTTTGACAGCAAGTATGCTGCTGTTCAGAAGCGTCGTTTGAGTTCTTGGTTGGCTTTTAGCCCATGGCCTTGGACTGGACAGTGCCTCATTGAGTTATAAAGGTCATGTTTTCGACCGTTCGTCATTTGGATCATTTTTGAGGTCGTACGAGAATTTACGGTGCAATGTGCCAAATTGACTCTCGAAAGAGCGTTTCGTGTTTTGGCCTCCATTTCACCTAGATTTCGACCCTATCATTTTAGGAGCATTATTTTATGATTTTTCAGCGTATTTTAATCATGACTATACGTCGGTTCAGTGTCGGTTCAGGTTGGCTCGGAGTCATGATTAAATGCGAAGTCATTAGGCGTCATAGTCGCATCTTTTGAACGTAAATTGCATAGTTGGTCATGTTTAAGCTATTGTATATTTTTCATGGCACAGTTAGGTTGCAGCGAGCCTGGGAACGATCCAATCCAATCCAGTTGGTAAAATTACAGGAATTTTCATTACGCCAGTTAATTATTTTACGTGCATTAAAAAAAAATGATTATTTTTGAGATTTATGCGATATGGCTTGTGGTTCATTCACTATGTGGGAGTGTTATTTTATACGGTCGCCAGTGACCGATCAGTTCAGTATGGTACCACCCGGTCGCCAGTGACCGGCCAGCTCAGTTCAGTTTCAGCCTCCCCGGTAGCCAGTTACCGATCAGTTCAGCTTAGTGCAGTGGCCACAGGCGTAAAACATAATCTCAACAGAAAATTTTACCAGATATTTCAGTACAGGCTCCAAGGAGCAAATATTTTTACAGTGATTTCCAGTTCAGTTATGCACGTATTATAATTGCTCAGTACAGATTATTTTCAGTATGCCTCAGGACAGGATATTTTATCACATGCATATTTTAAATTCAGATTTTTTACTCGTTACCTTCGATTTATGCATGCTGAGTCTTTAGGCTCACTAGACTTGATTGTTGTAGGTACTGATGAGGCCAGGGCCGAGGGCGGGGACCAGTGAGCCAGCTTGGGTCGGCAGTAGTGGCACCCGAGGACCTCAGAGCAGCAGTTGTTATTTTCTTCGCAAACAATTTTTATCAGTTGTTGGATATTTTTAAATCGTTGTTGTTGGCAAAACTTTGATTTTCTTCCGCTGCAATATTTTGAAATATTGAACTTGATTCACCAGTGATTTTATGAATGAGGCCATTTAAGTTCTTTTAAAAAGAAAATTTTTAATTTTCCGCAAATTTTCAAGAAAGGAGTTTTAGGCCCTTCACATTATTTGTTGTTTAATTTGTTCCCACTTGTGAGAAGATTTTTATCTCATGCTTGCCACCAATATTGTAGATATTAACATCAACTTTTTACAGGTCCACAAAACATCTTAATCCCATTTGCAATGCCAATATTATTATTGTTTTATCGAACGAGTAAAAATAGTAAAAACTTATAATTACACAACAAATTATATTTTATACTTTATTATAAAACATATAATATTTAAACATTTAATAAAACAAAAACTATAAATTTATATTATAAAACATTTAATTAATATAAAATTTTTTATCTTTATCATAAGTATTGTCCTGACCAAATTTTTCGACGATGCATACCCGATAATGAAGTAATGTTATTAAATTTTGTCATTCTGAAGCATGTGGAGGTCATTTTTCATCCAATAAAACAACTACAAAAATCTTACAATGTGGATTTTATTGGCCGTCTTTATTCAAAGATACGCATTTATTTTGCAAATCTTGTGAAAACTGTCAGAAGATGGGATCAATTTCAAAACGAAAGATGATGCCTTTAAATCCAATCATAATTATTGAAATATTTGATAGTTGGGGGATAGATTTTATGGGTCCATTTCCATTATCTTTTGGATTTAGCTATATTTTAGTCGTTGTTGATTATGTTTCAAAATGGATTGAAGCAATTGCATGTAGAACTAATGTTCATAAACTTGTTATAAAATTCTTAAAAGAAAATATTTTTAGCCGATTTGGAATACCTAGAACAATAATTAGTTATGGGGGAAGCCATTTTATAAATAAATCATTTTCTTCTTTGTTAAGAAAATATGGCATTACACATAAAATTTCTACGCCATATCATCCTCAAAGTAATTGTGGGGGACCCGGACGCTAATCATGTTCTTAATCATCATTGGGATTAATTAATCAATTATAATAAACAGGGTCTAATTTTTTTTTTTAAATAATGCGGAACGTAGTGACATAAAAACATATATACATCTCAATATATAAAAGTACCAATTCTGTACCACATACATTTATTTAATTAAGGTTTAACAGCTAATATCAAGTGTCCAACCCTATCTCTAATCCAAGTCCGGAGCCGCCACTCTAATCACGATCTCTCTCTTTATCTCCGTGAACCTGAACCTGTCCCACCTGTTGTCATGTACAAATACAGACAAGACAACAGAAATATAATCCCAGTATAAATCAACGAAACATGCAATCACATAAACAAATATAAAGCATGTAACAGGTAACAGCAATATGTATCAAAATCTGAAACATAACTAATATCAAACTGTCGACAATACTCGTAGCTACCCAATTTAGACTAGACTCAATCCTAGTCTAGGGATCCCGGTTTCCAGAAGTTGGCATTCCTATATCGACCAACAGTAATAGAAAAGACTCCAGTTCTATCCACGTCGATAAGGTATCGGTCACCAGAAATAGAAAAAGGTCTGATTCTATCCACACCGATATGGTATCGATCACCAGTAATAGAAGGAACTCTAATTCTATCCACACCGATATAATATCTATCGATCACCAGTAATAGAAGAAGCTCCAATTCTATCAACACCGATACGACATCGATCAACAGTAATAGAAGAAACCCAAATTCTATCCACATCGATAGCCAATCATCCGGTGACAGACTTTGGCACTATCGCCAATACACTATCTTGTGACATCGTGCAATGTGCCCGTGGCGATCCCGCCACTATAAGGCACTTCTGTCACAAGATTACTCGTCTAATACCTGTTATCTATAAATCAAAAAAACAAGTACATCAATCAAATCAATGCAAATATCAATGCAATAAAGTAAAGTATGTGATTTAGGGAAACTCAAGTCTAAACCGACTTAAGTCGATCTCCCGATACCACATTGACTTATACCTTTCGTTTGTAGTCTCGGTCTGAAGCAATATCAGTTCTGAACTCAAGACTGTCTCTGTAAATCTGAAACGACATATTGAGAATCATAATATCAATATCCATTCTCAATTCAACACTCAATCTGATTAATCCAGATTTAAATCAAATAACAGCATAACGGCACAATCTCAGTATCCCCGTCAATACCATATCAACAGACATCAATTACAAATCATAAGCCATATCCGATACAATTTGTAATCCATTCATAATCCAAATCTGTCCGATTTCAGATCAATATAATCAGAAAATCATAACAATTCCATAATCAGTCTGTTTCTTAATCTGACTTCGATTCTATGATGTCTAACATATCAAGAACATCATATATGAATCTTATTCAATTCTCACAATGACATAATTTCAAAGCATGTCAAAACGTAGCAAAACTTACGTCCAGTTGTAGCCTACATCGATAGGATTACAGTACTGAATTCGGATTACGATTCAGACGGACGGATTTTACACGGTTGAAATTTGAAGCACAAGAAACCAACACTTTCTCTCAATTCTCCGTTGATTTCTTTGATGGAATACGTGTAATATGTATATATATATATACATCTCGCATGCCCCGAAACGTGTCTTCCGCAAATTCATCCAAAGCATCTCACGAGACTATTGTCTCGGCGCGTGTCTTCCTAGCCGCTCGCGCATATGCGCGAGGCTCTCTGGACTCGACCTGTGCAGCTCGCGCATATGCATGCCCTCATGTCGCGCATATGCGCGAGGTCTTCTGCCCAATTGGCGCATGGGCGCGCATCACGTCGCGCACGTGCACGAGAGGCACTGTCCTCGCACATAAATTATCACACGTTAATTCAAATCGTGTCTCGGTTAATCCTTTCATAATCATATCAAATTATAAATCAATAATTACAGATTACTAGGATTAAATTTCCGGGCATTACATTTCTCCCCCCCTAAGATATGATTTCGTCCCCGAAATCACAGGCAATCCATCATATCAATAAGAAGGTATGTAATAAAACTGAACATAAATTTACATCAGTGAAATAATGCTGGGAATTCTTGTCTCATATCTGATTCAGTCTCCCAAGTAGCTTATTCAATGCCATGACGAGTCCATTGAACATTCACAAGAGGAATCGTCTTTGTTCTGAGCTGTTTTTCTTTACGATCGATAATCCAAATCGGTTTCTCGACATAACTCAATGTCTCATCCAGCTCGGTCTCGTAGGGTTGAATAACGTGAGAATCATCAGGGAGATATTTCCGCAGCATTGATACATGAAAGACATCATGTATTCCAGATAATGAAGGCGGCAAAGCGAGTCGATAGGCACGATCTCCTATCTTTTCAAGAATTTCATAAGGACCAACATATCGTGGAGACAATTTTCCTTTCTTCCCAAATCTAACTACACCCCTGAATGGAGAAATCTTCAAAAATACTCGATCTCCAGTCTCAAATACCAACGGTCTACGTCGAAGGTTGGCATATTTGGCTTGTCGGTCCTGTGCTGCCTTCATTTTCTTCTGAATTAGTTTCACTTTTTCAGTCATATCTCTGATCATGTCAGGTCCATTCTCAGGGACTTCAGAGATATCATCCCAATATAATGGGGATCTACATTTCTTTCCGTACAACGTTTCGAATGGTGCCATCTCAATACTCGTTTGATAGCTATTGTTGTACAAAAATTCGCAAAGAGGCAACGCATCTTGCCAATTAGTGCTAAAATCCAGCGCTACAGCTCTCAGCATATCTTCCAATGTCTGAATCGTCCGTTCTGACTGTCCGTCAGTCTGTGGATGATATGCGGTACTCAGATTTAACTTCGTACCAAGAGCTTGCTGCAAGCTCTGCCAGAAGTGCGAAGTAAACCGAGGATCACGGTCTGAAACAATCGACTTCGGCACTCCGTGCAATCTGACTACTTCCTTGACATAGATATCGGCCATCTGATCATATCTATAGGTCATCTTGTATGGAATAAAGCATGCGGATTTGGTCAATCGATCAATCACGACCCAAATCGCATCACAACCTCGGGAGGATCTCGGTAACTGTGTCACAAAATCCATGGAAATGTGATCTCATTTCCATTCAGGAATCGACAAACTCTGCAACAATCCTCCTAGTTTCTTCCTCTCAGCTTTCACCTGTTGGCAATTCAGACACTTGGCTACAAATTCAGTAACTTCTGATTTCATCTGTTTCCACCAATACTGTGTCTTCAAATCATTATACATTTTCCTGCCACCAGGATGAATGCTAAAACGACTGTTGTGCGCTTCTGCTAGTATTCGCTGTCTTAATTCCGAAACATTCGGCACAACAAGACGATTATTCACATACAAAATACCATTTTGAACCTGATATTCCGATTGATGACCAGCTCTGACCATTGCAATCGACCTCTGTATATTCTGATCACCTTTCTGAGCTGCTTTAATTCTCAAAATCAGCTCTGGTTCCGCTTGAATCGCATATAATCTCATAGGTTTTCGATCTGTCTCAAATACTAATCCAGACAAACAACAGTCTTCAATCAAATTTGAAACACCCATAGTCGATAAGGATAGAGAACATACCTTTCGACTCAGTGCATCAGCTGCTGCATTGGATTTTTCTGGATAGTATTTGATTTCACAATCGAAATCCTTTAGCAAATCAAGCCATCTCCTCTGTCTCATATTCAACTCGGATTGTGAAAACAGATATTTCAAGCTCTTATGATCAGAATAGATCTCAAACTTCTCACTGTACAGATAATGTCGCCATATCTTCAATGCAAAGACAATGGCTGCCAATTCAAGATCATAAATTGGATAACGAGATTCATGGGGTTTCAGCTGTCTCGAGGCATAAGCGATAACATGTCCTCGCTGCATCAACACACAGCCCAATCCTCGGTGAGATGCATCACAGTAAACCACAAAGTCACCAGTACCTGAAGGAATCGTCAACACAGGTGCACTGGTCAATCTCTTCTTCAATTCGAGAAAACTGGTCTCACATTCCTCAGACCAAACAAATGGAGCATTTTTCTGAGTCAACTGTGTAATCGGTTTGGCAATACTCGAAAAATCTTTAATGAATCGGCGATAATATCCTGCAAAACCCATAATGCTGCGTATCTCTGGTACAGATGTCGGTCTCGGCCAAGAAATCACTGCCTCAACCTTATTGGGATCAACTGATATCCCGTCTCTGGATATGATATGTCCCAGAAACACCACCAGTTTCAACAAGAACTCGCATTTCAACAGTTTAGCAAATAACTTTTCAGCCCTCAAAATTCGCAACACAATTCTTAAATGTTCTGCATGCTCCATCACATTCTTTGAATAAATCAAAATATCATCGATGAAGATAATCAAGAAATCATCGAGATATTTCTGAAAGACTCGATTCATCAATCCCATAAATACCGCCAGTGTATTCGTCAAACCAAATGGCATGACGATAAATTCATAGTGCCCATACCTGGTTCTGAATGCTGTCTTTGAGATATCAGAATCCCTGACTCTCAGTTGATTGTATCCAGATCTCAGATCGATCTTGGAATACACAGATGAACCCTGCAACTGATCGAACAAATCATCAATACGAGGCAATGGATATTTATTCTTTACCGTTGCCTTGTTCAGTTGCCGGTAGTCGATACAAAGTCTCATCGACCCATCCTTCTTCCTCACGAACAGCACTGGAGCGCCCCAAGGAGAAACACTCGGTCTGATATATCCCTTGGCCAGTAAATCCTCCAGCTGTTCTTTCAATTCTTTCAACTCAATAGGTGCCATCCTGTACGGAGCCCTCGAGATCTGAACTGTTCCTGGCATCAACTCAATGCTGAAGTCTATCTCTCGAATCGGAGGTAATCCAGGAATCTCATCTGGAAAGACATCAGCAAACTCACACACCACTGGCAAGTCCGCCAATGATGGGCTCGACTTCAGTAAATCAACTGAATATAGCAGGAATCCATCCGCTCCTTTCTGCAATAATCGAGTCATATTTATTGCAGATATCAAAGGAATTCTAGCTCGAGAGCCCTTACCGTAAAATTTCCACTCCTCAGCCATTTCAGGTCTGAATCGAACAATCTTGTGGAAACAATCGACTGTAGCCCTGTACTTGGTCAACGTATCGATACCGATAATACAATCAAAATCAGATATCCCAAGCACAATACAGTCTAATTCCATTTCATGCCCATCATACTGCAGTATACTAGATTTCACAGATTTCACTGACATCAAACATGTCCCTAACGGAGAAGAAACAGACACTACTGCAGACAATGACTCAATAGGTAACGCATGACTCAATGCAAACCTCTCAGAAATAAAAGTATGCGATGCAGCAGTATCAATCAATACATATGCAGGATAACCAGAAATAAAACAGTTACCTGCCACGACATCATCAGGTGCATCATGTGCCTGCTCCTCGGTCAAAGCAAACAGTCGGGCCTGCTGTCTAGGAGGCTGGCTCGTTGTCTGGCTTCCTCCTGGCCTCTGTTGTGACTGAGTAGACAGTGCTGGCTGAAAAGAATGAACAACAGATGGTCGTCTACCTGTCTGAGCCGCTGATCCAGATGACTCAGCTGCCTGGGATCCCTGGGCACCTCTCTGGGGACACACTCGGGCAAAGTGTCCATGTTGCTTACAAATGCGGCAGTTGCCGAACACTCCTCGACACTGTTCTGTGGAATGCTTCCCTCCACAAGTGCTACAGTAGTGTCCTGTATAACTCTGGCCCTGACCAGTCTGTCTAGAGCCACTCGAACTGGATGAGCTACTTCCAGCTTTCTTGAATTTCTTCCCCTTAACTTTGAGGAAGTCTTTCTTCCCACTACCACTGCCGCTCTCAAATCGGGGAGCTGGTGGAGGCATCTGTGATCTCGGTGCTGAAGGCACAAACGAAGCCTCTCTCTTCTCATTAAACCGGCTTCGGCTCCCTTGGCTCGGTTCAAGGCATCGGTGAAATTGTTTGGCCTCCCAGTATTCACCAAGGTAAAGATTTCAGGATTTAGGCCATTTATGAACTGGTCCGCAACGGCCTCATCATGTTCAGCTACGTGGGGAGCAAATCGGAGCAGTGTAGAGAACTTAGCCACGTATTCCTCGATATTTAGTTTGCCCTGTCTCAAGTTGGCAAACTCGGCTCCCTTGTCCTTCTTATATGAAACTGGAAAGAACCGTTGATAAAATTCAGCCTTAAACACATTCCAGGTAATGGCCGTACCTCGTTGTTCCAATGCCCGTTTCGTTGTGATCCACCAGTTTTTGGCAACGTCATGCAACTGATGTTTGATCAGTTTCACCCTCTTCTCATCAGTATACTCCAAAGATTCGAACATCATTTCAATATCTTCCAACCAACTCTCACATTCCACGGAATTCTCCGTACCCTTCAACGTCGATGGATGGAATGACTGAAACCTTTTCAGCAATTTCTCCATAGGAGTAGCTGTCACATCCATGGGAGGATTTGAAGTACTACCCTGTTCTGGTACTCTTCTCGGAGGCATATCTAATAATCAAGGAGGTTAGTAATTCCAACTACTACATATCAGTTTCAATCCTCCTCGGATCATCTTACAGCTGATCCAGAATCGGTGCTGATCCATTCTCAATAACACATGTTTTCAAATCAAGTCAGATAAACATGCATTATAAAGCAGTAAATCATGCTGGCAATCAAAAGCAGGAAAGAAAACCTCAATCTACCCCGCTCACTAGCTCCTATCTCAGTCTAAAGGATCTATCGCTCTGATACCACCTGTTGTGGGGGACCCGGACGCTAATCATGTTCTTAATCATCATTGGGATTAATTAATCAATTATAATAAACAGGGTCTAAATTTTTTTTTTAAAATAATGCGGAACGTAGTGACATAAAAACATATATACATCTCAGAATATAAAAGTACCAATTCTGTACCATATACATTTATTTAATTAAGGTTTAACAGCTAATATCAAGTGTCCAACCCTATCTCTAATCCAAGTCCGGAGCCGCCACTCTAATCACGATCTCTCTCTTTATCTCTGTGACCCTGAACCTGTCCCACCTGTGGTCATGTACACATACAGACAAGACAACAGCCGGATAATTCCGGTGAGAATATAATCTCAGTATAAATCAACGAAACATGCAATCACATAAACAAATATAAAGCATGTAACAGGTAACAGCAATATGTATCAAAATCTGAAACATAACTAATATCAAACTGTCGACAATACTCGTAGCTACCCAATTTAGACTAGACTCAATCCTAGTCTAGGGATCTCGGTTTCCAGAAGTTGGCATTCCTATATCGACCAACAGTAATAGAAAAGACTCCAGTTCTATCCACGTCGATAAGGTATCGGTCACCAGAAATAGAAAAAGGTCTTATTCTATCCACACCGATATGGTATCGATCACCAGTAATAAAAGGAACTCTAATTCTATCCACACCGATATAATATAGATCACCAGTAATAGAAGAAGCTCCAATTCTATCCACACCGATACGACATCGATCAACAGTAATAGAAGAAACCCAAATTCTATCCACATCGATAGCCAATCATCCGGTGACAGACTTTGGCACTATCGCCAATACACTATCTTGTGACATCGTGCAATGTGCCCGTGGCGATCCCGCCACTATCAGGCACTTCTGTCACAAGATTACTCGTCTAATACTTGTTATCTATAAATCAAGAAAACAAGTACATCAATCAAATCAATGCAAATATCAATGCAATAAAGTAAAGTATGTGATTTAGGGAAACTCAAGTCTAAACCGACTTAAGTCGATCTCCCGATACCACATTGACTTATACCTTTCGTTTGTAGTCTTGGTCTGAAGCAATATCAGTTCTGAACTCAAGACTGTCTCTGTAAATCTGAAACAACATATTGAGAATCATAATATCAATATCCATTCTCAATTCAACACTGAATCTGATTAATCCGGATTTAATTCAAATAACAGCATAACGGCACAATCTCAGTATCCCCGTCAATACCATATCAACAGACATCAATTACAAATCATAAGCCATATCCGATACAATTTGTAATCCATTCATAATCCAAATCTGTCCGATTTCAGATCAATATAATCAGAAAATCATAACAATTCCATAATCAGTCCGTTTCTTAATCTGACTTCGATTCTATGATGTCTAACATATCAAGAACATCATATATGAATCTTATTCAATTCTCACAATGACATAATTTCAAAGCATGTCAAAACGTAGCAAAACTTACGTCCAGTTGTAGCCTACATCGATAGGATTACAGTACTGAATTCGGATTAGGATTCAGACGGACGGATTTTACACGGTTTAAATTTGAAGCACAAGAAACCAACACTTTCTCTCAATTCTCCGTTGATTTCTTTGATGGAATACGTGTAATATGTATATATATATATACATCTTGCATGCCCCGAAACGTGTCTTCCGCAAATTCATCCAAAGCATCTCGCGCATATGCGCGAACTGTCTTCGCGCATATGCACGAGACTATTGTCTCGGCGCGTGTCTTCCTAGCCGCTCGCGCATATGCGCGTCTCAATTCCGCGCATATGTGCGAGGCTCTCTGGACTCGACTTGTGCAGCTCGCGCATATGCATGCCCTCATGTCGCGCATATGCGCGAGGTCTTCTGCCCAATTGGCGCATGGGCGCGCATCACGTCGCGCACGTGCACGAGAGGCACTGTCCTCGCACATAAATTATCACACGTTACTTCAAATCGTGTTTCGGTTAATCTTTTCATAATCATATCAAATTATAAATCAATAATTACAGATTACTAGGATTAAATTTTCGGGCATTACAGTAATGGTCAAGTTGAACTTGAAAATAGAGAAATCAAACAAATTTTAGAAAAAACAGTTAATCCAAATCGAAGATATTGGTCTTTAAGATTAACTGATACATTATAGACATAAAAAACTGCATTTAAAACATTATTAGGGATGTCACCATATAGGTTAGTTTTTGGTAAGCATTGTCATTTACCGGTTGAACTTGAACATAAAGCTTATTGGGCAATTAAATCATTTAATATTAATTTAAATGATGCATCTAAATTAAGAAAATTGCAATTAAATGAAATTGAAGAATTAAGAAATGATGCATATGAAAATTCAAAGATTTATAAAGATAAAACTAAAGCCTTTCATGATAAAAATATTATGAGAAAGTCATTTGAAATTGGACAAAAAGTTTTACATTATAATTCTCGTTTGCATTTATTTACAGGAAAACTAAGATCGAGGTGGTCAGGACCATTTATAGTTAAATTTGTTTATCCTCATGGTGCTGTTGATATGGAAAATTCTAAAAATAATGATGTGTTTAAAGTTAATGGGCAAAGACTTAGGCCTTCTATAGAAAATGAAATTTTTAATGATGAGTTTATGCCTTTATATGATCCACAATATTTGTTTGATATTTTCAATTTTTTTTTGCAGATTCTAGTTCATTTCCCGGTTAAGTGGTGGATAACGGTACTCCAAGACTGTTTAAGTCGGTTTCTTCAGTTTTCCCAAAATAATTGAAATATATATTATAATAATAATAAAAATTTTAAAAAAAATATGGATGCGTGTATTATGAATCTTCGTAAATATTTTACTTGTTTACCTGATAATGCGCTGAAAAAAATATATAAAGCTAGATGTGAGCGACTAAGGTTGATGATGTCTTATGGCATACCGAATGATGTCCGTTTGATAATTGAAGCAAAATTCCGATTGGTTGAGGAAGCAAGTGAAATAATAATAAGACATGCCAAGATTTGGTAAAAGCACATATGCCAAAAAGCGAAGAGCTAAAAGTATAGGTGGATGTCATTAATGTGCAAGATGGACTTGTAAAGGGAAATGCAAAAATGTTGGAATGACATCAATGAATAGAGAAGATAAAATTTTATTCATTAACAATGATCTGAGTAAAGAGCCTTTGGATAATTTTCTAGAGGTTCTTGATACACATTCTAGTGGGTACGTGCAAAATGAACTTCTTAAACTATGGTGGCAATTTCAACATGAGGAATATAAATATGGACGGTGGAATTAGCCTTACAAAGATCCTACTGTTGTAACACATATCTATTTTGATAAATAATATATATATACACAATTTAGTCTTGGGAATCTGACGTTAAAAGATCCTGTTTGCCAATTTATAAGAAATTTGGATGGGAAGCATATCATCGACTCATAGAAGGCGTTGAAGCCGTTACTGAACGTAAAATCAGAGGAAAATGTGAGCCACAATCACAACTACGCTGTATATATGTGTTTTAATTTTATGTCATTTGTATTTTCTTTTATTAATAATAATTTCTTGTTCAAATATTGACTTTTGGCATGGTACGCTTATAAATTCATATGCTGTGATCTAAAAATTACAGAAAACATATTTCTAAAATGTCAACATCTACGGTAAGTAAAATAAAAAATATTTGTGTATTTTGTGGATCTAGTGCAGGAAAAGATTCAATTTATGAAGAAGTAGCAGAAAAGCTTGGCATAACACTTGCTAAAAAAAAGATTCATTTGGTATATGGTGGTGGTGAAGTTGGTCTAATGGGAAAAGTTGCAAAAGCTGGGTATGCAGGTGGAAGTGAAGTTTTAGGCATTATTCTGATTACCTTAGCCAGTCTTACTGGACCAACAATAGGAGAAGAAATGAAAGTGGACAACATGTATGAACGAATTACTCAAATGATTGAACATTCAGATGCTTTCATTGCTTTGCCAGGAGGTTTCGGTACTTTAGAGAAAATATTTCATACTGTTTGCTGGGCACAATTAAATATTCATCATAAGCCAATTGGTTTGTTAAATATTAACAACTATTATGATAAACTGTTATCGTTTCTTGATGATGTTGTGGAACATGAATTTCTTTCATTAGCTTCACGAAGGATGTTAGTTTCTGCTACAAGTGAAGGTGAATTTATTGATTTACTGCAAGGATTTAGTCATGAACCATATCCATTCTTATCTCAACTTAATTGGCCAACATCCAAGAGTAAGAAAAGAAATTCATGTGATGCTAAACATGTGATTCAACGGTATGTTTTAATGTTTTTTTTAAGGTATGAATAATTTCTTCTTCTTCTTCTCCTCTTAGTTTTTTTTATATATGAAAATAAAAATCTATACTTTTATATAGTAATAATATTAATAATTTTTAGTTCAATGTCGAGTAAGGTGTCAGTAAAATGCACCTGAGACGCATTAGTTAATAATTATTAGAAAATCACAATACATTAGATTTTAGTATTCATTATATTCGAATTACAGACTACAAGAAAAATTAGTTTTTCATATGTACCAATTTATACATATATATATATATTTGATCAATTAATATAAAATGTCTAATATATGTGTTTATTTATTTATATATAATTGTGTGTGTTTTCAAATAAAATAAATTCTAAAATTTTTATGAGAATATAGTTAAAAGATATGGTTTGTATGGTTGTTATAGTTAAAAGATATGGTTTGTATGGTTGTTAACATGAATAATTGAAAGAATTCTTTTTGTAAAAGTAATATATACTCACACATCTTTTGTGAGTAAGTGGTGAGAAATGAGAAAACAATTAATAAACTTTTATTGATTATTAAAATATGGTTAATTACAAGAATATAACTCCCCTAAAAAAATATTTATTAAATAAAAAGAAGTTAATAAATAACGGACTGCAAAGTACTTTATTCATTGTAATTTTTTTCTAGATTAGATTGATGTACTACCAAAGTATTGTAAAAACAACTATCAATGTGTTCTTAAAAACAAAAAAAAACAAAAACAAAAACAAAAAGATTTGTTTGTGTAGATAAGTTTCAAAGGTAGTCGGATGTATCTGTTATATAATGTTTGTATATATATATAGATATTTATGGTAGAATGTTTGGATAAAAAAATTTTATGTTATTGTAAAATTTTGCAGTCACGTTATTTAAAAAAAAGAGAGAAAAAAACAAAAGAAAGGGGATTTTATTCTTTGTAAATTTCCCTATTTTGTTTTCAATATTAGTTTATTTAATTGTCTGCTTTAATACTTAACCTTTTTCAATGAGAGTTAATATTCATTCCAACTCCATGAGTAAAAACTAGCTATTTATTAAATATTTTTACCTGATAGAATATATGGAGTTGAGGTTTTTACAATAATATTCTAGATATTATACATGTTATGCTGGGTGGCGTGAATTATCTTTTGACTATGTTATTATAAAAAATTTAGAAATTTAAAAATTATATATATATATTGTTACTTTATATATTATGTGAAATAAGAATAATAATAAAAATACATTTAATTATATATTATTATATTAAACCAAAAATATTATACATATATATATATATAAATCGGTATATGATTTTTGTTTTTAAAATGAATATGTTTGTATATTTGAATATATAAAAGGAATAAATAATCTAGGTTGTGATTTTCTGATAAATTTTATTTTATTACGAAGGGACTAGTAATAAGATAGTGTGGGGGTGTGATGAAACTTAAAATTAATAATTTATTATAAGTTAAAACCTATATTTTAAAATTAAAGTTTCATTAAAATTATAGTATTGTTTGTTTATATTTAATAATCTTACTAAATATGTTTTATTTTAAGTTTTTTTACATGTTGGTAAAATATTGATAACTCAAGCTACAAAATTCAAATGGAGGTTATTCAAACATGTTTTGAATCCTTGAGAAATTATTTACAACTTTGCAGAAGACATGATTGCTTAAAAAGTTAATGAAAATGATCAAATTGTGCAAATATCAAAAAGAGGATAGATTTACTTTTACAATGACCAGCATATAGTAAAAAAATCATAAATATTTCAATATTTAAGCAAATGAGGTGAACCAAAAAGCCAAAAATCATCTACAAACAATTCCCCACATGTTTACTGTTTTGAGTAGAGTCAAATTCGGTGATTAAAGTCGTGGAACATAGCATTGAAAGAAGGGCCATAGAATTGAAGTTGGAGAAGACAAAAACTAATATTACAACTACATGGCATTAATAAAATTTTTGACCCTTTCTTTCATTTGGCCTATAAATAGAGGCCTTATGCTAGCTGGAGAATCATTCTATTCCATTGTAAAATATAGTGTGTTTGTATAAAAGTTCTAAGTTCCAATATATTTTTCATTTTCTCAAATATGAGTGTTGATCAAAAGTAAGCTCATGTAAAGCTAAATCTATTATGTCAAGGTGAAGACGATGAATTCTTGGTGAAGTAAGATTGTTTATATTTTGTATATTTTTTCTTTATTTATTTTCATTTAGCTAACTTCTTTTTATTGTAGGTATAATAATGAATTATTTGTTGTTATCAATTTACATCAAATGCTGGATACCATTAAAGTGGTTATCTTGATTTGTTGTTTAATTTTGATACAATAAATATTTCATCAATTATTATTATTGTTATATTATATATATATATATATGTGTGTGTGTGTGTGTGTGTGTGTCTATATATATATTTATATAATTATATCATATATTTCATTTAGACGATAGTGTGGCTCTGTCGGTTGTTCTAAATGCAATATTATGATTTAATACTAACATCTAACAATTTAACATTTACTTTATCGTAACTAACTTTTATTTTTCGCATCTAACTTTTACTTTACTGCAACAAACATTTACTTTATCGCAACTAACTTATTAAATCATATATTTCATTTAGGCAATAGCGTGGCTCTGTCGGTTGTTCTAAATGAAATATAATGATTTAAGTTAACATTTATTTTATGCAATTATATAGTTATATAGTTATATATATAATCATAGGTACCATATATAAAATATCGGTTAATTCGGTATTTTCTATAGTGGGAACTATATTATATTATATGCGTGTTTAATTATTTAATTTTCTTGTAACATTATTTATGGTGGTTTTCTTTGTTTTATTTTTAGTTAAACAATATTACATAAGCCAAGAATAAATCCTTGAGCCTTGACAAAATTTATAATTTGTAAACTTTATTCTTAAATTTGGTAATTTATAATTAATAAATTTAACCTAAAAAAACCTCTTTGTGGATCTATTTCGTACTCACGAAATATATTACTCGTAGACAACCTACACTTGGGTGAATTATAATTTAAGTAGTAGCAATAGTCAATCGGGTCTGCCAACACACATCCAATAAATATTTCATCAATTATTATTATTGTTATATTATATATATATATATATGTGTATATTTATATATATATATATATATTTAATTATATCATATATTTCATTTAGACCATAGCGTGGCTCTGTCGGTTGTTCTAAATACAATATTATGATTTAATACTTACATCTAACAATCTAACGTTTACTTTATCACAACTAACTTTTATTTTTCGCATCTAACTTTTACTTTACTGCAACTAACATTTATTTTATCGTAAATAACTTATTAAATCATATATTTCATTTAGGCAATAGCGTGGCTTTGTCGGTTGTTTTAAATAAAATATAATGATTTAATTTAACATTTACTTTATGCAATTATATATTTATATAGTTATATATATAATCATAGGTACCATATATAAAATATCGGTTAATTCGGTATTTTCTATAGTGGGAACTATATTATATTATATGTGTGTTTAATTATTTAATTTTCTTGGAACCATTATTTATGGTGGTTTCCTTTGTTTTACTTTTATTTAAACAATATTACATAAACCAAGAATGAATCCTTGAGCCTTGACAAAATTTATAATTTGTAAACTTTATTTTCGAATTTGATAATTTATAAATTAATAAATTTAAACTAAAAAAACATCTCTATGGATCGATTTCGTACTCACGAAATATATTAATTGCAGACAACCTAAACTTTGGTAAATTATAATTTTAGTAGTAGCAATAGTCAATCGGGTCTGCCAACATCACATCACATCCCGACGGATCGTCGATCTCAAACCATCCAAGAAATGTCATAACTTCTCTGCAACATCATTTGCAAGCAGGGGCACAAAGTGACAGTGTAACGCCCCAGATTCGACGACTGCCCTCTTTGTACCATGGCAAGTCTTTCCAGCATACTTATGTCCTCACTCACACGCACCGTAGAAAATTTCCCTGGGGGTCACCCATCCTAAAATTACCCCAAGTCAAGCACGCTTAACTTTAGATTTCTTATGTGATGAGCTACCGAAAAGAAGATGCACCTTCTTGATATGAGTAGTACATATCAAATCTTTTAAGCCCTCTTCAACTGTACAGTTCGTTACATTGAACAGTCTTAGAATCCCTCTCATTCCGATGTGGCATCGGTTCATTCATGTTCCCTCCACCTAGAAGCCTGCCAAGACCCGCTCATTGTCCGTGCAACCTCATGGCACCGATGATCACCCCCGCCCTCTTCGGCCCCGGGCCTCACATGCCCACCAGCTTCTGCTTGGTTCATCCCCGAACCACAGCGTATTAAGAGAGGTCGGCTCTGATACCAACTGCAACGCTCCAGATTCGACGATTGTCCTCATTGTACCAAGACGAGTCTTTCTAGCGTGCTTATGTCCTCACTCACATGCACCCTAGGAAACTTCCCAAGGGGTCACCCATCCTAAAATTGCCCCAGGTCAAGCACGCTTAACTTTGGAGTTCTTATGTGATGAGCTACCGAAAAGAAGATGCACCTTCTCGATATGAGTAATACATATCAAATCTTTTAAGGCCTCTTCAACTGTACAGTCCATTACATTCAACAGTCTCGGAATCCCTCTCATTCCGGTGTGGGATCGGTTCATTCGTGTTCCCTCCACCTAGAAGCCTGCCAGGAGCCGCTCATTGTCCGTGCAACCTCATGGCACCGGTGATCACCCCCCGCCCTCTTCGGCCCCGGGCCTCACAGACAGCCCTGCTCAAACTTCTAAATGAACTCAGCAACAGACGAATCCCCCTAGCGGATACTCATAAACTCTCTCTTCAACCTCGAACTGACATTAGCAGTGAAATACTTATCAAAAATACCCTCTTGAAGCCCTCCCAAGTCAAAGTCGCCAGATTCACTCCTTGCTCCAGGCCCTCCCACCACAAGGAAGCATCGCCTTTCAGCAAATAAATGGTAAAACAAACTCAGTCAGCATCCGCCATATCAATATACCTAAAAATCACCTCCAAAGACAAAATACATCCCTCAGCCACAAATGGATCAGTAGTGACAGTAAAGTCCTCGGGATCCATCCTCCTAAAACGCTCATAACCAGCCTCTGGTCAGACCCTCACAGCATTTCAAACACGCTGCTCCAGTAATTAAGCCATATCGGCTAGTACACGAGCACTAGCATCTTGATTAGGTGGAGGCACTAGAATCTACTCCTAACTATCCTCACTATCTCTGCGAAGAACTCGTCTAGGAGGCATCGATGTACATGTCGTCCAAACCACATAACCAGCATGCATTTAAATTTAAAATTACGTCTAGTTTCTTAATTAATGTATCATATAAGCATTTAAAACTCAGCATATAAATCTTAAAGCAATAAAAATCACATACTTGATGCGTGACTTCTTGAGCTTCTCGGAGTGGCAGTAACAGAACTCTTTCGAAATCCTTCGCTCTGATACCAACTAAAACGTCGCTTACTTTTTAACTTTAAAATTCTACTAATTTTTTAATATATATAAAATTCGAAACATTAATACCAAATTAACACAACATTTAAAAAACTTAAATGCATAAATATCCATAAATCGTCAACCACCAAAAATCATATGTCAACTTATAAAATAATCCAAAATTAGACTTCAAAATAAAGCATAAAATCTCTAAATAAATAATCCTTAAAATCTTTACGTAAAAACTTCAAAATACTAAGTAATATGGAAAATAAATGTCCCTTGGGAGCGTACTGCCGGATTCGATTCACTCAAGCGTCTGCGCCTCCCCCAAAATCATCCTCACCTGCAACCATCCAAACCTAGTGAGTCTAATGATTCAGCACGTTCTAACCATGAGTAACAAATAATACACGTACAGGCACATGCATAAAAATCATACTTTTATTTAAAATAGCTAGCATAAATTTGTAAGCGTAAATAAATCAATAAATCAAAAAGCTTTCCATCATCGTATATAATTTCTAGGTGAAGTTTGTTTCTTGAAAGTGACTAGCTGTAATCGTATCATCATGTGGTCGACTGATCAGTCTTAGCTCACCAATGTACATTGGGACGGGCGCTGGGCCTCGTCAAAAGTGGAAATACGATCGTCGGGCTCCCTTTGGGGCCTTCTCCCGTAAACGGACTCCCTCTGGGCCTTCTCCCTCACGATATTCTCAATCATATCATATCATATCATGGTTTTCACGGTCAATTCACATCCTTCAAAATATTTTCTTTCCTTTTTATTCATAAAATATCGTTTCCTTCAAAATTCGCAAAATAACATTTAAAGGAAAATCTTACAACTTTAGCATAAATCATAAACTTCCATATTTCCATCATAAACCTTTTAAAATTTCATTTAGCATGTTTTATGATCCTTCGGGACACTGCCAGACCTTACGTACTGCCCGGGATGCAAAATAACCATTTTAGCCCTGAACTCCAAAATTCCCGATTTTTACTTTTTCTTACTTTTATTGACTCGAGTCTATCCCATATCATCTTATCATCTTAAAATTGAATTTTAATATTCTTGTTAGACGTAAACCCGAGGCTTTCGATTTATTGACTTATTAAATAAACCGTGAAACATTTTAATCATGAATTAATTCCAAAATTAATATTTCTTCCCAAACATTAAACATAAACTTTTCATACCTAAACTACCCACATGATCCACGATCCAGACCCCGTGAACCACGATTCGAGCCATCTACTTTATTCCTAGCAATTCCATAAACCCTAAGTCAAGTTTTATCCCAAAACCTTCGAACCCCTAAGCACTAAGTCAAGTTTTATCCCAAAACCTTCGAACCACCCTCGAGCCACCTAGGACTAGACCATGTCTAGCCCATCCTAGACCACCCTCAACCGTCTCGGACCAGCGCACCTAGCTCCAAGACGAGCCGCTCACCCCTCTCCTTTAATCCCCAACGTCGCGGCCCTCACCAACCCGAGCCACCTTGGACCACGGCGGCACAAGACCAAGCCTTGACCCTTAACCATTCTCCCTAGACCTTAATGGACCAGACTAGCCACCCAAACCAGTTGCGCGCCTCTCCCTTCATGAACAAGGCGTGCGCGAGCCCTAGGTTCTCCTAGGGTTTGCGCATGGCTTCTCCTCACCAAGCCATGATTCCAGCTCTCCATGGACTCCTCCTAGCCTCTAAACCCAGCTGTACTCAGGGCTTGAATCGAGCCCTTGGCTCAGTCTCCACCTAGCCGAGCCACCTTGCCCCTTAAACCGCTTGAATAGCCCTATAAACCCTAGGTTCGACTTCCTAGCCATGCACTACCCTCACGCTGATGTCCAGCCAATGTCTCTTACCTAAACAACACTTGTCCTAGCCCTTGAACGTTTCATATTGGCAGCGTACCCATTAGAAATCATAACACGACTTTATTATAAGAATAAAATCATCAAAACTTTGAAAATAATCATCAAAATGTTAAGCAATTTGTACTCAAATATTTTTCATGCCAAATCACATAAATCATGCATAATATGATTTGAATGGTGCCAAAAAATATTAGTAGCGTGCCTTTGCGTTAAAAATGCTCGAATATTCAATCATTGGCGTGGGTTGCGAAGAGGGATGAAGGGGTGACGAAAAATCCTTGAATTTTTTATCTTCAATTACCGTATTGTAGTGTGTGTGGTGGGTGCATGTTTTGGCTGCTATGACTCCTTAGAACCCTAGTGTTTATTTTTATTAATTTTCAAATATTATGTGTTAATGGGTTAGGATTTTGGGCTTTTTAGTTTAGTAGTAATTCGGCCCACTAATCTTAGATAAATTAAGCTCATTAAGACCTATTTAATTGTAAAATAAAAGTTTACTAAAAGTTGTTTACAAAAATAATAATTTTTGGGTCTTTAAAAGTCCTTCGTTTGACTAAAACCGGCTTCCCGAATAAAATTGAGCTCGTCTCGTAAAATAATTTGAACTCCAGCATTTTTAGGAAAATTTAATCATATTAGATCATATTATCAACCCTCAAAACATTTCTCGAAAAATATTTTTATCTTGGTCGTCGCCGGTCTCCTTTCTCCAGCCTATTATCGAATGTTCGGGTAAAATCTTTAATTTTCATGAAATCATGCACTTTGACCTTCAATCGTATAATATGTATAATTTAAGCATTGAAAATCAATTAAATAAAGCAAGAAGCAATTTAATTAATTTGCATGCATGCGGTTTACGTGGGCTGATTGAATTTTCAAAATATAAAATTTCTTCTGCCTGTCAGCTCGGGAAGCAAGTGAGATGATCTTTCAAAAATAAAGGAAGTAAATTTTATATGTGATTCTTAGAACTGATACATATGGATCTATTTGAAGCAGTTAAATTAGTTCAGTTGACGAGCCAACTGATTTCACCATACCAATTCAAGCCCTGTTCAACTGACCAGTTCAGAACATCAGTTAGGAGCCGACCAGTTTGCAGAACTCAACAAACTTATCTAAGTGGAATCTAGTTGTGCGCATTAAGGAAAGCAATTGACCAGTCAAAGGACAATAATGGACGTTGCATCGAAGCTTAAAGTTAAGATGTTCCAGAATGACTATCAGAAAGGACGTCGCAAACATCGAGGAAAAGATTCAACAGCAATGAACATATTTGATGAGTCTTGATGTACGGTCACGAAGCCTCTATAAATACAAGATCAAGACAATCAACAAATAAGTGTGAATGTAACAGATACTTATTTGGAAATACTGCTAAATTTTTTTTACAGGCTCATTTTTCGAAAATAAACATTTAAATATTTTGCATGTATGCAACCCTACTGAAAATATGTCATTTAAAAATAATCGTACAAAATCGACAAATAAAATACTATAGTTTAAAAAATGTACCAACTCGGCCTTTAACCATGCATGAACGAAATTAAAACGTGTAAAATACTGAAATTCATCATCATAAAAAAATCAACGTAACGAAATGTTCATGTCCTCTCAAGATCATAAAAAAGTGTTGTGCGGAAAAGTGTGGTCCTCGCATCGTGTGCGCACATCCAGCACTGCCTACTTAGAGTTCGGCACCTACAGTCTCCTCATCCAAATGCTCACCTGCATCACACACGCTTAGTGAGTCTACAGAATCAACACACATGTATCGTTAATAGCAAATACATATACATAGTACACAGCACTGAAAAATACTGTAATCAACATACATTTCATGAACTTAAAAGCATAAATGTAAACGTGTCTTAGAAAATCATAACGTGTCAAAACATGTATCAACATATCATCATATACGTATACATTTTCTTTCAATTGAATTCAGTTCAATAGTTGTGACTTTCGTATCAGCTCTATTCGATGGATCCATCTAATATAACCGCGGTACGCGGCGGCGGGGACATTAGCGACAGCATTACCTGTCCATTGAGCCTTGGCCTCAGCTCATAATATCTCATATAATTGTGGCAGTCACAACCAACTCTCATCCTTTAAAACGTGTAATCATGTTCATCACTCAATAAAAACATGCATATACGTAGATTTTCCTTAAAACCAAGCATGCAACGTAATTTTCATAATTACATAAAAATCATATACATAAAGCATAAACATTTAAAAAAATGATAAATTTTGGCTCAAGGCGCTGCCAGGTCTAAAACACACTCCGGGTGCAAAATGTCTATTTTTCCCCCAAAAACCCAAATGACTGTTTTACCCTTGGACCTCTACATTTCGGCCCGAAGCTTACCAAACTCCTTAAATCATCCCAAAACATATTTAAAAGTATTTCTTAGACGTAAACTCGAGCCCGTTTCAAAACATAAACGATACTTTTTATAACCTGGATCGGAGTCTCGGTTTTAACCCGAATCAACCCGAAACTTAACCAAATTTTCCAAAACTTTTACCATACCTAAAACACACTCTAACAGCCCCTAAACCTCACTTTCCAGCCCACTATGACTCATGAAAACAGGGCCAAAAGCTGCTGGAAAAATCTGCATATCCCCACTCAAAACCCTAGATGCAACAACTCTCCATAATTCCTTCCCTAGCTCGAAACCAAGCGGACCAGCCTCAAACCAGATCACTTAGGACAAAGACCAGACCCTACTAGAGTCAACTAACCATGACTAGCAGCCTCACATCCGCCCCAACCCCCGTGCACTCGAAGGGAGCCCAACACACCAAAGTTGCGGGCGTGACTACCCTTCAATCTATTGGCTTCGAGACCAGCTCCAGCCATGTTCAAGCCATCATGAACCATGACTTCGACCCACCAGGGGCTAGTCCATGGCTTCAAGTGGCCCTTGCACGGCCGGCTCAGCCCCTCACCCAACCCTTAACGCAAACGAGCCAACCCCTCAACACAACACACTTCGTCTCTAACATGACATGCCTACCCTCGATTCCACCTTTGTGCCAACCCTTTACCATCCTAGACAGTCCATTTACATCGACAACACAACATCGCCTTGCACGAATCACATGAAAGCGTGAGATGGAGGCATAAAAATGCAAGGTTTCATGTCAAATTCATTCAAAAACGTAGGCACCAGGTTGATCATAATATTTTCATGCATAAACATAAACCTCAGCATACGTATGATGTGTATGGAGAGAAAACAAAAATACAAGTGTGCCTTGATCATTATAGGCTCACAAACTCGAAGCAACGCGCGTCGGGGAAACACCAGAGGAGTGGGGAAGAAATTTGCTTGAGAAAAAATGGAGGAGCCGAAACCTTGCTGCTGAAAAAACGTGTTAAAGTTGCTGAATGGAGGGGAGGGGCGGCCACAAGGTTTTATGTAGGGTTAGGGTTTGTTTAAGTTTTGTTTAGGTTAATTAAATCTGAACTAATGGGCCTCAATTAAAAATAAAAGGGGTTTTGATCCCATTAAGCAAATAAACAAACCCAACAAGCCCAAAAACATTCCCGAAAAATATTTTGTTTAGGTACGTTTTTGAAAATATTGTCTGAGCCCTCAAAAAGTCCCCCGACTCGCAAAATTTGCGTACCGGCTAAAAAATATAACCCGACGTGTAAAAATACCCAACCAAGGCCCATTTTAAAATATCATACTCAAAAACACCTTATATTAAATAATTAATAATATTTATTCAACAAAAATATTTTTCCTAAATATCCCTGATCCACATTCCTCGTCCGAGCGCGAAACGCATCTAGAAAACCTAATGCGTGAACTTTTAAAAAATCGTGAAATTAATCATAGCCATGCAATAATTATTAACTAAAGGCATAAAAACATAATTTAAATAAAACCCTACATTGCATGCATTCAGGTAAACGTAAATTTAAAATTCCTAAACCTTACAACTCTCACCCCCATAAAATAAAATTTCGTCCTCGAAATTTAAAACATACCGAATAACTCCGGGTAGCAACTTCTTATCTCGGCCTCAGTCTCCCAAGTAGCCTCCTCATCAGAATGATTGAGGCACTTGACCTTGACCATGTTGATCACCTTGTTTCGGAGCTTCCTCTCTTACCTTTCAAAAATCCGAGTTGGTCTCTCCTCAAAAGACAGGTTTGGTATCAGTTGTAGTGGCTCATAGTTCAGCACATGTGAAGGATTGGACATGTACTTCCGCAGCACGGAGACATGGAACACATTATGAATTCCCGTCAGATTTGGTGGCAATGAAACTATGTATGTGAGTGTCCCAACTATCTGTAGGATCTCGAACGGTCCGATGAATCTAGGGCTAAGCTTGCCCTTCTTTCCGAATCTCATCACAACCTTCATCGGTGCGACCTTCACAAAAACGTGATCCCCTACTGCGAACTCGAGATCCCTGCGTCTCTGATCTGCGTAACTTTTCTGATGACTCTGACCGGTCCTCATCCTGTCTCAAATCCCGCCCACTAACTCTGTTGTCTGCCTTATAATATCCGGACCCAAATATGCTCTCTCTCCTACCTCATCCCAATACACAGGCGACCTACACTTATTCACGTACAGTGCCTCATATGGAGACATACCGATCGATGCCTGATAACTGTAATGCTCGAGATTTTGATTCTGTTAATCTGAGATTATTGATTATGAACTGATATGATTATAGACGGACCATTCCGTGACCAGATTAGGCAAATCATATGAATTATACAATTTTTTGACAGAACTATTGGCGCCCGGCCAGTGGTTTTTGACCGCCCGAGCGCCAATGTTCAACTAGGACACTTCATGGACAGAACTTCTGGCGCCCGAGCGGTAGTTTTTGACCACCCGAGCACCAGTGTATAACAACTTGAAGGCTCGGACAGAACATTCCGCACCCGAGCGGTAAATTGTGACCGCCCGAGCGCCGCTTGATATACATGAAAAATAAGCCACTTGTCTTCAGCATGCAAGTGGACATATATAAAGGTTGCACTGCCTTCAGCAACTCAGAATTCAGAAAGAATAATTGAGAAATCTTTGTGACCCTTTAGCAACTCAGAATTCAGAAAGAAGAATCTAGAAATCTTTGTGAAAAATCCTTACGCCTTTCCACCTTTTGATTTGTGATTTACGAAAGATCTAGCCATTAAAATTTCAATCCCACTGTGGTACCGTGTTTCTATTGACGAGGGCTTCAACTAGACATAAGTTTTATTACGTTTTGAAAATATGATATTAAAGGAATCAGATATGACTCATATATGGTGTTCTTGATATAGTAGACATTGTATAATCGAAACCAGATTGAAGAACGGATACCGTATGAAATTGTTATTATTTTCAAAGTTGATCTGATTGAGATTTATATCATATTTGTGTTGTTATTGATTCTGAGTTGTGGGAATTGATATCTGTTGATTTGTATCACTGGGTATATTGAGATTGTGCAGTTATGCTGTTGAAAAAAAATTTGATTGAGTTCTGATCATATCCAGTATTGATTGACTGGGGTATTGATATTGTACTCCTCGTTATTGTCATTGCCAAATTGAGTATTGACAGATTTGAGTCCGAGACTTCGACAGAGTCAGATTGACAGAAAGAAAGGTATAAACCAATGTTGATCCGGGATTGCACAACTCGAGTTAGATTCAACTTGAGTTTCCCAAAATCACATACTGAGTGATTATTGCATTGATATTTGCAATTCTTGATATTGATATGCTTATTCTATTGATTTATAGCAAAGCATGAGTTAGAGTCTTGAGCAGATGTGCCTAGTCTTTGGCAGAACCGCCAAGTCACTGGACTTTTGGGTATATATCGATGTGCTTAGAAGTATATCGACTTCTATTGCAGATACTCGATATAGATAGCCAAAGTCTGGGAATAAGAACGTACCACCATCTGGCTGGGAAAAGTAGGTGGGAGAATGTTGCGTTCTTATTCAACCGGGATCCCTAGATTACAAATGAGTCCAGTCTGAAATGACGAGTCCAGAGTTTTATTGATAGCTTTGTATCGATACATGTCTTTCTGATTCGATACATGCTATTGATATGTGTTTCATGCTTCTATATATGCTTTTATATGACTGCATGTTTACATTGTTTATACTGGGATTATAGTTTCACCGGAGTTATCCGGTTGTTGTCTTGTTTGTATGTGTGCATGACAACAGGTGGGGCAAGATCAAGATCAGGAAGAGGATGAGAGATTCAGAATTAGCGTGGAGATCCGGACTTAGAGTAGATTGATTTTCAGTACTTGATATAGTGACTGAACTTTAGTTTAAGATAAATAAATGTTGTACGAGACTTGTACTTTTATATTGACATATATATCAGATCGAGTACATTACGTTTCCGCATTTGCATTTTAAGAAAAAAAATTTATGTCCCACATTACTTAATTGTTATATTGATTCTTAATAATGATTAAGAAGACGAATTAGGTTCGGGTCCCCACAATAACTGTTGTTATATGTGAACTCCACGAGAGGTAACTTCGGCTCCTAGCTGCCCTGGAAGTCGATCATGGAAGATCGGAGTAGGTCCTCCAGAATCTGAATCACCCTCTCTGATTGTCCGTCTATATGAGATGGAAGGCAGTACTGAACAGCAGCTTACTACCCAATGCCTGGTGTAGACTCTTCCTGAACGCAGACGTGAACCTCGGATCCCTGTCTGACACGATGGACACTGGAATCCCGTGAAGTCTGACTATCTATCTAATGTACAGCTCTGTGTACTTATTCATGTTGAAAGTCTTCTTGATCGGTAGAAAGTGAGCTGATTTAGTGAGCTGATCAACTATCACCCAAATGTCATCATATCCTCCAGTAGTCCTCGAAAGCCCTGTCACAAAGTCCATTGTGATGTTCTTCCATTTTCACTCAAGAATAAGGAGTGGTCTCAGATTCCCTGCAGGTCTCTGATGCTCTGCCTTGACATGCCGACAGGTCAAACACTCCGAAACGAATCGCAGGATATCCCGTTTCATGCCCGTCCACAAATAAAGAGTCTGCAGATCCTTATACATCTTCGTACTCCCTGGGTGGATGGAGTACGAGGTGCTGTGGGCCTCGATCAAGATATCTGCTCTAAGGGAATCACTGTCAGGAACCCATAGACGGTCCCTATATCTGACTATGTCGTCCACAAATGTATACAGTCTCTGGCCCTTAGCCACCTCCCTCTGTCTCCACTTCTACAACTACTCATTTGCAGCCTGCCCATCCCGAATTCTAGCTCTCAATGTCGGCCCTGGCATAAAATACAAGCTCAAATCTCTGAAACTCCGCCTGTAGTGGTCTTTGTACCAAAAAATGAGCAATCACTGCGTGCTTCCTGCTCAGATCTTCTGCAGCCACATTAGCCTTACCCGGATAGTAGCTAATGTCTCAATCATAATCCTTCACTAGCTCTAGCCATCTCCTCTATTTCATGTTCAGCTCTTTCGTTGTAAAGAAGTACTTCAGGCTCTTGTGATCAGTGAAAATCCTGAACTTCTCCCCATACAGATAGTGTCTCCAAATCTTCAGGGCAAATATCACTGCTTCTAGCTTGAGATCATGAGTCGGATAATTCTTCTCATGGACCTTCAGCTGTCTGGACGGGTAGGCTATAACCCTGTCATGTTGCATTAGAACCGCGCCCAAATCGATCCTCGAAGCATCTATGTAAATCACAAACTATCCCTGCCCTTATGGCATAGCTAGAACTGGTGCAGTGGTCAATGCTTGTTTCAGTCTGTCAAAGCTCTCCTGGCACTCAGATCCCCATAAAAACTTGGCGTTTTTCCTCGTCAAGACGGTCAAAGACACCGCAATGGAAGAGAAGTCCTGAATAAACTTCCTGTAATAACCGGCCAATCTTAAGAAGCTATGGATCTCTGTCACACTCTTAGGCACTGGCCAATCTTAGACTGCCTTGACCTTAATTGGGTCGACCTCAATACCATCCCGAGATACAATGTTGCCCGAGAATGCTTATCTGTCAAGCCAGAACTAGCACTTACTTAACTTGGCATACAGCCATTACCTGTAGAGCCTGCAGTACGGTCCTCAGATGCTGACTGTACTCCTCTCTGCTCTTCGAATAGATCAGGATATCATCAATGAAAACTATAACGAACTGATACAAGTATGGCTGAAACACACGATTCATAAGATACAGGAAGATCGCTGGCGCGTTCGTCAAACCGAAGTGCATCACCATAAACTCATAGTGCCCATAGCGCGTCATGAAGGCTGTCTTACGAACATCAGACTCTCTCACCTTCAGCTGATGGTATCTGGATCAAAGATCTATGTTTTATAACACTGATGCTTCCTGAAGGTGATCAAACAATTCCTCGATATTTGGCAACGGATACTTGTTCTTGACTGTGACCTTGTTCAGCTCTCGGTAGTCAATGCAAAGCCTCATTCAGCCATCCTTCTTTTTAACAAACAGTACCACCGCACCCCATGGAGAAAAGCTAGGACAAATGAATCCCTTATCTAGCAAATCTTGTATCTGATCTTTTGGTTCTTTCATATCGGCAGGTGCTAGACGGTAGGGTGCCTTAGAAATTGACATTGTACCTGGCATGAGCTCAATAAAAAAGTCACCTTTTCTGTCTGGTAAAATGCCTGAAACAACGTCATGGAAAACACTGGAGAACTCTTTGACCACATCGACGTCCTCTAGCCTCTGATCGACTGGCTCTGACACTGATACAATGCGGGCCAAAAATGCCTGGCAGCCTCTCTTCATAAGCTTCCTCGCACACATGCAGGAAATGACATGTGGCATCTGCTGGTGTCTGGCTGCCTAAAAAATAAACGGCTTACCACTTGGCGGTCGAATAGACACTGACCTCTGTCGAAAGTCTATGACAGCTCCGTTCAAAGAAAGCCAGTCCATACCAGGAATAATGTCAAACTCCGGCAACGGTAGCACTATCAAATTTGCCTACACTGTATATTTCTGTAACCGAAGCTCCAATCCCTTCACTATTTAGGAAGTGAACATATGATCCCCGGATGGAATCGATACGCTGAACCATGAATCCATCGTCACTTGTATGATTCCTAGTCGCTTGACGAAATATTCGGATATAAACGAATGTGTAGCTCCTGAATCTAGCAATGCATGCGTTGCTACACCTGAATATATATCCTTCCTGTGACAAAACATACCATCAATCTGATCGCGTTGAAACTTAAGAAATTCCTTACTAGCAATTATCCCAGATTCCTCAAAATTTTATTGAATTAACCCTCAAAATCTCGAAATTATCAATTTAACCCCTAAAGTTTTTAAAATCACACTTTGACCCTTACAAAAAATATTCGAAATTTACGATATTGCCTCATGAAAATTTTGAATTTAGCTCCCTGAACATGTAAAATTCTCGAAACTAAGTATTAAATCCCATTCATTGACAAAATTCGAAAATAGTCTCTTAAAAGTTCGAGTTTAGCAAATAGGTCCTTAAATTATCGGTTATTATAGTCGGGTCCCTAAAATTGTCATATTAAAAAATTAAGTTCTTAATCCTAACTAGGTAGAGCATGCATCCTAATACTTCTATGTTCACCATTTCAGGAATTTACTCTCACAAAAAGCTTATAACGCATGCAATCGAGCGATAAATTAAAATCTGAATCATAAGGGTTACCAATAATCAACATTGAATCTGGCTCTGTCTCGGCCTCCTCGGCATGCATCACATATGCTCGGCTAGTAATGAGGCCCTTGTTCCTAGTGCAGTGTGCTGCTTTATAATCCCCTCTTGTTCGCAAATGAAGCATTTATAGGTCCCCCAACGTGCACTTGCTAAGATGGAACCTGTTACACTGTCTGCAAAAATGTCTGTCCTTTGGCTTAGGAACCTCTGGCGCCTGAGGAGGTCTCTGTTGTTGGGGCATCCTAACTGTCTCTGGGGCTTCTGTTGTCCCTGCTGCCTCCGTGGCCCTGAAAACTGCTTTTTCTGCGGCTGGGAACTGGACTGAGTCTGCTGTCTCTTCCGCTGCATCTCAAAATCAATGTCTCGCAGCGCCTGTTCTGCCTGAAAAGCACAAGCGATGGCCTCGTCATAGCTCGCAAACCTCATCAACATAACATCCCGGCGCAGGGTGGGTCCAGGGGTAAAACAATCATTTTGGGCTTCCAATGGTCATTTTGCACCCGTGGTGAGTTTTAGACCTGGCAGCGCCTTGAGCCCAAATTTATCATGTTTTTAAATGTTGATGCATGAGGTATATTATTTATTTGTAATTATGAAAATTACGTTGCATGTGTATTTAAGGAAAACCTACGTATATGCATGTTTTTATTAAGTGATGAACATGATGACACGTTTTAAAGGATGGGATTTTGTTGCGACTGACACGATTATATGAGATATTATGAGCTGAGGCCAAGGCTCAGTGGACGGGTAATACTGTCGCTGATGTCCCCGCCGCTGAGTACCACTATTATATTAGATAGATCCATCGAATAGAGCGAGCTGATACGAAAGTCACAACTAATAAACTAAATTAAATTAAAAGAAAATGTATACGTATATGATGATATGTTGAGACATGTTTTGACACATTATGAATTTCTACGACACGTTTATGTTTATGCTTTTAAGTTCATGTAATGTATGTTGATTATTGTATTTTTCACTATTGTGTGCTATGTATATGTATTTGCTATTAACGATACAGGTATATTGAGTATTTAGATTCACTAGGCGTGTGTGATGTAGGTGAGCATTTGGATGAGGAGACTGGAGGTACCGAACTCTGAGTAGGCAGGGCTGGATGTGCGCATACGACCCAAGAACCACACTTTTCCGTACATCACGTTTTTATGAGCTTGAGGGGACATGAACATTTTGTTATGTTGATTTTGTTATGATGATGAATTTCAGTATTTTACACATTTTAATTTCGTTCATGCATGGTTAAGGGCCGAGTTGGCACATTTTTTAAACTACAGTATTTTATTTGTCGATTGTGCACGATTATTTTAAATGGAATATTTTCAGTAGGGTTACATGCATACAAAATATTTAAAGGTTTATTTTCAAAAAATGAGCCTGTAAAAAAATTAGCAGCATTTTCAAATAATTAGTCGTTACAGTTTGTATCACAACCAAGTTGCTATATTTTTTTGTAATGATCATGGGCCATTAGGCTAAACCAACATGGGCCTCGGCCCATACCCATGCACCACTACTCGTCATGGGTCATTAGGATGGTCAAGGCCCATGCCCATGCACCATCACTCATAGAATATCCCACCCCTGGAAAGTGGTTTCTTTCGCCTTCCCCAACACTTGAACCCAAGACCTCCATGCTTAAGTACCTAGATTTCTAAAGTGTTGGTACCAGTTGAGCTAGGGGTGGGATATTCTATAAGTGACGGTGCATGGGCATGTGCCAAGGCCCATGCTGGAGCATCCTAATGTTCCATGACCAGTAGTGGTGCATGGGTATGGGCCGAGGCTCGTGTTGGTTCAGCCTAATGGTCTATGTCGTTACAGTGAAGATTAGAAAAGAAGAGAAAAATAGTACATGCCAACAGCTTATTCTAGAAGCAAAATTTTCAGTGTGTGAGAACTTTTCATGTTATATTCATAAGATAAGTTCTCACACACGTACACACCGTCACTCACTTATACAGAGAATTTCGCGTACTGATAAGCAGAGTGAGTCTTGCACAATGACGTTAAACTTGTGTATGTAGTCTTTAAAACATAGACGTCAAACATGTGTTGGCTGGAAGGTGATGCCTTTAGTCTAGGCTAGGAGTTCAGTTAGGCAGTGGTGTAAGTCCTAAGCTGAGTGGGTTTGTACAAGGTGTTGTATAAATCAAAGTCTTCTGATGGATCCTACCCAAGGTGGTAAAAGCGGTGACGTAGGAGCAGTTGAAGTCTCCGAAGATCCATAAACATATCTCGTTTACCGAACTGTTTAACTATTGTTTTCAAACTGATTTTATCAGTTCAAGGTATTATCAGTTCAGTTCTCACTTTAACTGAGCTGATATATGCCAGAACTGATCCCCCTTATTTCACTTATTCAGTTCACATAAGTTAAAAGGCTTTCAAATTAGTCAGCTCTCTTAATTAATTATTATTTCGAGTGTTTTCCGCTTGGTTTAAAAACTCGATCTAATTAATCGTTGTTTACATTCTTTGAATACGAGCTATTGAAACTCATGAAGAGTATTGTGTTTGAAGAACCCTCGAACCGATCCTTTATCATCTTAATAAAGCTTTATATGGTCTAAAACAAGCATCTAGAGCTTGGTATGAGACTTTATCGAAGTTCTTAATTGATCATGATTTTATAGTAGGAACAGTTGATAAAACTCTGTTCAAATTTTCTTAGAAAGATCATTAATTACTTCTTCAAATTTATGTTGATAATATTATATTTGGGGCAACTAACACCAAACTATGTGATAAGTTTTCTACACTGATGCAGGATAAGTTCGAGATGAGCATGATAGGTGAACTGAAATTCTTCCTAATTTTTCCAGTAAAGCAATTGGAAACTAGTATTTATATCTGTCAGACCATTTACAAAAAAGAACTGCTAAAGAAATTTTGCATCGAAACGTGTTCAGCTGTATACACTCCCATGAGTTCATCAGTTAAATTAGATAAGGATGAAGGGGGAATATTTGTTGAGATGACACTCTACATAGGTCTAATAGATTCTTTATTATACCTAACTGCTAGCCGTTTTGATATTATGTTTGCTGTCGGTTTATGTGCTAGATTTCATGCTAACCCTAAAAAATCCCATGTCTTAGCTGCTAAATGCATACTAAAATATCTAAACGGCACACAAAATGTGGGCTTATTGTATGCTAAGAATTCATCTTTCAATATAGTAGGATACTAAGATTCAGATTACGCAGGACGTAAGCTTGATCGCAAATATATAAGTGGATCATGACAGTTTCTAGGAGACAGACTGATCTCATAGTTCAGCAAAAAGCAAACATCCATTGCTACTTCCACAGCAGAAGCTAAATATTTAGCTGCTGGAAGTTGCTGTGCTCAACTGCTCTGGATCCAGCAACAACTGAATGATTATGGAGTAATAGCTGAGGAGTCACCAATCTTCTGTGATAACACAAGCTCCATTGCGACTACATATGATCCAGTTCTTCACTCCAGAACCAAACACATTGATTTCGGAGATCATGCTCTCAAGAAGGAGATCAGGCTGAAATATATCTCAACTGAAAAACAAGCAGCGGATATCTTCATTAAGCCACTACCTGAGACTAAGTTTTCTTACTTTAGAAATTTTTTAGGGCTTAATTATTTATCTTATTGATTAATTTAGGTAGAACGTAAAATTTCAGGAAGTCAACTGATAAGAGAAATATCAGATATTTATGAGCTGAACTGAATCAGTTACTGACTGATCAGTCAACAATTAAGTCAATTGATCTTATCACATAAGTTGATTAAATTTTAATTTAATTAAGTTTCATAATAAAAAAATGTGACTAATTGTGGTTGTCAATTTAAATTTATTCAAACTTTTGAATTTAAAACGTTTCATTTCCGTTTTTATATAACTACTCAATTTCAGTTTCTAAAAATACTGACAATGGCTCGTTAAACTATTATTTTGGTCAAACTTGTAACGGACAACCACATGTCTGAATTTCGAAAAGTCTTGAGACATATTTAAGAACCGCCCTTTCTCAGATTTGTTCTCATACTTCTAAAATTCTTTAAGTCTCAAATCTTTCAGAGCAAATTTCCTGTATTCATGTTCTCTCTTTGCAGCAGAAATCAAATCGAAATCATAGCTCAAACCCCATCTTTTCTGTTGAAAGTTATTGCAATCGATTTTGAATCAGTTATGGCAATTTCGATGATTTTGTTCGCAGCATGTTCGAGAAGATTGAAGCATCTGGGAATCGTAACTTTCTAGGGCTGGCAACTCAAAAGATTCACTGCGGAAATTCTGTCTATTTATGAATCCAGCACGGTGACCAACGACGATAAAATCCAGATTAAGGTGAACGATCATACTATGGTCGTTGATGAAGAATTTTTCAGGACACCTGAAGGCCTCTACAGTTTCTCATAGGTAGCAGTTGTTAATATTGAAAACATGCAGACTGTTTTGTCAGTTAGTGGATAGATGATCAAAGTGTTTGATCCCAAGAAAGATTTTATGCTAGATTTTCAGCAACTGGCAGATATCGTAGTTAAGGGCATTCTAGAAGAAGCCGGTTCATTTGCTGCCCTCACTCTTGAAAAGTTCCAGGTGATTACTGCTGTTGTGAAAGGAATCAAGATGAACTGTTCATCCATCCTCTTCAAAATTCTGAAAAATATGGTGCAATCTACCAAGCAATCCAAGGGTTTTGCACTTCAGCTGAGAAGGCTGATTGAGGACTCACGGATTCTTCCGAAATCTTCCACATCAGTTATGAAATTCAACTTCTACAGTGCTCACAATGTTCTGCCAAAGAAATCAATAGTTGAGGAAGGATCTTCTAAATTGAAGAAAGTCGTCAAGGCAAGAACAATTGCTGCTCCTAAATCCAAGAAGAAACTGGTATTGTTCACCAGTTATTCGGAGAAGACTCCCTATCCTAAACTAGTAAACAAGTCGTGGTCTCATAAGACTAAGACGGCTGCTACTCCAGGAGCTCTTTTTGAGCTCAGAATACTGCCTTTAGGAGCTGAACAATCTCTTCCAGCCATTCTGATTTGGTCAGTTCTGTGAGCAGCCAAATTGAAGACAAAGACTGCAGCTGACTACCCCTCAACAATTATCACTGAATTCAGCGAGAATCTGAAGCTGACTTGGATTCCAGCTCCTCTCACCACAGTCTTCCGCCGCACATTCTACCTCAGGCACACTCAAAAGGAGTTCTCATCGGAGAGGTGGTGGACAATACTAGTTCAGCTTTATATCTGCCTCATGCCCTAACTAATCCGAAGGGCAAGGCGAAGCTGATGGAATAACCAAGACCTAGTAATGTCATTCAGACGCAGATTGATCTCATTATGGACGCCATAAATGAGCATGCAAAACTGAAGTTAGAATGTTATGATGAATGGGAGAATTTCAGAACAGTCACACAAGCAAAGAAATTAAAGAAGAAGACAGTTATGAAAAAGTTTATCTCTTTGGAATTAGGTGTGATGAAGCTTTGAAAGCCACCTCAGTTTCCCAAGCCATTGAGAGAAGGTCATACTTCTTTGATTTAATGAGAATAAAGAGGCTAACTGAGGTAACAGCTGAACTAAAGATGAACTATGATCCAGTTAGTCTGACTGCATATGTTGATCGAGCAGTCTTTCAACAACTAAACTCTGATCTCATCTCTCTTCAGATGAAAGTTAAGAACTGGGAGATGGGATAGCAGTTACACATTCCAGTTGATACCAGCAGTCAACAACAGCTGAGGAGTTCCCTCCAACTGAGCGGCAGAGGAACACTTGATAGTTCTAGCTGAAATAGAATTAGCTATGGTCCAACCAGCTGAACTGGTTCCAAGGTCCATCCTCCAATCTCCACAGTAGATCTATCTTCCTCATCCACCGACATCATAATTCCACCAACTTCTGAATCAGCAGCCCAACCATCTACCTACACTGAAGAGGAACTGACTCTAGCCAATGCAGACGAACTGTTGCAATCAGTTACTGAGAACAATAAAATGGAATATACAGATAATACAACTGCTGATGAAGTTGTTGTGGCACCAATGATTGTAGATGCACAAGTCTCAACAATAGAAGTGGAAGTACAGACTGAATCAGTTAAGTTACCAATTGAACCATCTATCACTCCAACAGTCCATGATTCATCAGTTGTGCCAAAACTGATTTCATCCAACTTGGTGCTTCCTAAGACTTTCTTCATATCCAAGGCTAATCTTCAACTGATCTCTTCTCAGACGCTGCTCAGGCATCCAATGCTACAACTGATCAGGATCAGCCTCACGGTCTATCAGTTCAAGAAGAAATAGTAGCAGAAATTGCAGAGGATATAGACCAAGATGCTGCTCCAAATAAGCTTGCAGAAATGGCAGATGATATAGACCAAGTCTATCACCCTTGAACTTCCACTAGCAGCTGATGTGATCTGGATAGTATTTTATCAGAAATGACAAATCTTGTTTCCAGTATCTCTCAAGTCAAATCTTTTCAGCTGCTGCATTCTTTGAGTTTAGACACCCTAAAAGATCACACGATGAAAGACTTGAAGAAACTGACGAAGAATGTAGCTGCTCTCATTGAAACAGTAGATAAATGAAAAGAGAAACAGTTACAATCCTTACTCTACTCCCTTCCCAAGAACTACTCAGCAATTGGATTGATTTTGTTCACACAAGCCTCTCAAAGAAAATTGACTTTGTACAAGATCAGCTGGCTGAAAGTATCTGCTTAAGTCAGTTCAGCAGTCTTTCTCGTCACTAGATCAGCAAGTGTTGACAAAAAGGGGAAAGAACAGTTGGCAACAGCAGTAGGGACAAACAACAAGAAAAGGAGCGAACCAGACAAAACAAATGACAAAGGACCAGCTGAGAAAAATTTTAAGAAATGATCAAGTATCCTAAGTCGGTTACTAGTCTATTGGACATTTGTATTATTTTTTCATTCTAAAATGTGTGTATGAATCTGTACTTATCTCTTTCAAACTCTATGAAAAATCTTTCCTGATTATGTAACATTATTTTATCTACAATCAATTTCTCTATTTCTGTCCATAAGAATAATCAGTTCTTCAGTCCAAGATATCAAAGTTTGGTCAAACACCGAAAAGGAGGAAATTGATAGAATATTATAAGTTTAAGAGTTTGACAATTAAATCCGCGAGAGAACTTAAAAACTGGACTGATCGGACAAATCGTAACTGAAAGAAGATTTCAAATCGATGACATAAAGTTCAGTAGACGAATTGATAATTAGAACTGAAGACTTTGTTTAACTGAAATGGAAAAATATCATCAACTGAAGTATCCCAAGCTAAAAGGACATTAGTTTGAACTGAAAATATCCAGCTGAATTGATCGCATCAGTTGACTCCTGATCAGTTAGCCACGACATCATTTGTAGTATCAGGAGACAGACTGATAGTTCTTACACAATCAGAATAGATGTAACAGAGCAGAACATTTTGATATTTAGTACCACTGTCAGAAAAAGCCAATAGCTTGAATTAAACGATGATTCAATGGAAATTTGTCATTAAATGCATTCAGTGTGACCGTTGGGATCGAATACTATTTATATCTGATTTACTTAGTTGTTGGGAACTTAGTTTCGGAGTTTGACAAATTGAGCGTGAAAATATTGAGCAACTGATCAAAAAGACTGAAAGTAACTGATCTAAAAATTTGTAAACTGTTAGTTGTCCAAAGTGAAAATTAGTGTGCATATAATCAAAGGCAACTGAACTAAGTTAACTGAACTGTGTAGTTAACTGGATGATCAATCTAAACTGATCAGTTACACTACAATCAGTTGAGAGCAATCAGTTAATCCTGTCGGCTATGTCAACTGGTAAATCAGTTTGACACGTCCTCAGTTAAGGAACAAAGCTATCAACTGACAACTGTACAAGAGCATAGTGCAACGGGTAGTGGGAACGCCGCATTTCAGAAAAGCTACAGTGTATGATTGTCAGAAGAATGTTGACGTGGCTATACAATATATATAAAGATTCAAATGCATTCATTGTTATCATTGGAAGCAAAGCCTATAAATAGCCAAGAAGATCAGCTGAAGAAGGGTAATCAAGCTACGAAATTGTTCAAGTTATCAAGAAGAACTGTGTGCATATTCTTTCAGTTCAAAATCTCTCAAAAGCTCATGCTTAGTAATAGACATTCATAGCTTTCAAGCTATACTTTGAGCTTAAAAGCACACACTTATTGTTGTATTATTTGATCTTGTAGAGATAAGTTGTGCTAAGAAGTTACACATCAGTTGAGTACTGATAAACTGTATTGAAAATAAGAGTTTCAGTTTGACATTGTTAAGTCCAAACTGAAGTGAGTTTGTACAAATCATTGTATAGATCAGTCTTTTAGTAAATTACATATCTCCGAGATAGAAGGGGTGACGTAGAAGTGTTTGAAATCTCCGACAACCAAATTAGTCCTTTAATTTCAGTTTTCTTCTATCTGTCATTCAGTTTGCTTCCGCACTTTCCTTAGTGAACTTATTGACATCGACAACAAGATTCGTGAGTTCAGTTTATCACTAAACTAATTCATTATTCGAAAAGATTGTGAAAATTTTCAAGTGTTTATTCAACCCCTTTCTAAACACTTTTTCATTCCCAACCAATTGTAACAAGTGGTATCAGAGCAGTTGAATCTTGTTTCTGAATATTCCTATCTACAAAACTGATTACCTTGTCTTTTTTCAACTAAATTCCAATGTTTTCTAGAAAAGAATTTGACGATTGGAAGATTAGAATGCAGGATCATCTAGCTGCACAAGATGATGATATATGGTACGTTATCACTGACGGACCCATGAGAATACTGAAAGCAAAAACTGTTGTTGTCATAACTTATGGTGCACCACGCCGCATTGAAAAATCCAGAGAAGAATGGACAGCAGAAGACAAAAGATAATCTAATTTGAACAATGTGGCTAAAGACATCTCGTACGAAACGCTGGATAAAATTACTTTTAGCAAGATACAGATGTGCAAGACTGCAAAAGAAATCCGGGATAAGTTAATTCAGCTCTGCGAAGGCAATGAGCAAACCAAAGAAAATAAACTATCAGTTGCTGTTCAGATGTTCGATAATATGAAAATGAAGACTGGAGAATCTATGAACAAATATGATGAGAGAGTTACCAGCATCATAAATGAACTGAATGCTCTTGGAAAAGTGTATTCAAACAAAGAAGTCGCGCTGAAGGTGGTCCGAGACCTTCCCAAGGAGTGGGATGTTAAGACCATGGCCATAAGAGAATCAAAAGACCTGAATAAGGTTGAACTACATGATTTATTTGCTGATCTAAAGGCCTATGAGTTTGAGTTGCAAACACGAGAAGAAGAACCTTCTACACCAGCAGCTACTACTGCCCTTACTGTTGTCAAATTGGAACCAACTGGTTCAGTTGAGAAACCTGTAGATCAGCTAAGTAATGACGCAATGTCATTATTTGTGAAGAAATTTGGCAAATTCATGAGAAGAAACCAAGGTTCATTCCAGAGGCAGTATCAAAGAAACAACTCCAAGCAAGAACCAAATTTGTGTTATAATTGTGTCAAGCCAGGAAACTTTATAGCTGACTGTCCTAAACCAAAAAAGGACAGTAAACATTCAATTGAGAAAGGGAAGAAATCAGTTGAATACAAAAGAAGAGACAAGAATGATAAGAGATCATTCAAGAAGAAACACGAAGTCCTGCTAGCTGAAGAGAGCAAATCAAATGGGCAGAGACTCATAGTGAAAAGTCTGAATCAAAGAGCTCAAGCAGCTCCAGTGATGATGAAGAAGTGGTTAAGTGCCTAGGAAAATGATGCAAAACTGGAGTCAACAAGTGAACATGTATTTGACTTCAGCTCTATTGATTTACACGAGAAGAAGTCATTACCACTTTGCATGACATGGTGAATGAATATCACAAACTTGCTCGCTCATTTGAGAAAGCCAAAACTGAGCAAACTGATCCTAAGGACAATAAAACAGAAGCTGATGCGTCAGTTGAACTTTTGAGTCTAAAAAGGGAAATTGCAAAGCAAAAAGTTGAAATGATCGAGAGTTAATCCTTGATTCATCAGTTGAGAAATGAGATTTCAAAACAAACTGACTTGATTCAGGCTTGGAATAAGTCTTCAGTCACTCTGACTGAAATACAGAGTCTGCAAAAATCAGTTACTGATAAAACTAGTTTAGGCTTCAATAGCATTGATGAAACCTCTGCAAGTGATACAATGCCTAAGTTGAATGAGCACAAATGAGAGTTCATTAATTTTGTGAAATCAACTGTGGCACATGAAATCTTTGAACCAAGTAAACTCATTGTTCAACCGATTGAACATAAGAACAAAGCTAAGCGGTTTGGAATTGGATATAGCCCTGAGTGTCCAACTGATTCACGAATCTGGTTATCTAAACAGTCCAGCTACAAAAGTCAGCACTTTAGGATTGGCTATTACAATTACTACAACTGTAAGCTAGTTCAACCGAGATATCGGGTGAACAAGAAGTTGAAGAAGGTTAACAACCATACTGTTTCATCCACGCATCACACACCTGACACACACAAGCCGGGAAAAATAATTTGGAACACAGCAACTGGTAAGTCAGTTAGACTGATCCAAGTTTGGGTTCATAAAGGACTAATCAGTTTAGGACCCAAATAAATGTGGGTACCAAGATTATATATTGTGTGTGATTGCATGTGACAGGTACAACAAAAGAATCAATTTGGTACTTGGATAGTGGATGTTCGCGACATATGACAGAGAATGCAAATTTGCTATCCCAACTGATCAAATACACTGGTCCAAACATCAGTTTTGGAGACAACTCTAAAGGTAGAATTGTGGGTAAGGGTAAGCTTATCCATGGTAACTTTATTATTAAAGATTTTTTACTAGTTGACAATTTGAGGTATAACTTGATTAGCATTAGTTATTCTTGCGACAATAATTTCTCAGTTCAGTTCCACAAACACACTTGCACAGTTAAAGACTCAACTAATGAGGTCATTTTAACTGGCAATAGTTGTGGGAATACTTACAAAGTCAGTTGGACTGATCAACCTAAGGCTCCGGTTTGTTTTATAGCCTCAAAATATTCTAAAAACTGGTTATGGCATAAAAGGTTGAACAACTTAAATTTTAATTCTATTGCTCATCTTAGTAACCATGATCTTGTAAATGGTCTACCCAAAATAATTTTTTAAAAGATAAAATTTGTTCGGCATGTCAGTTTGGTAAGCAAGTAAGATCCTCTTTTAAAAACAAGGATAGTAAATCTTCCTCCAGATGCTTAGAATTGCTGCATATAGATCTTTTTGGTCCAATACCAAGCATAATTTTAAGAGTAATGAAATACACCTTAGTAATTGTTGATGATTTTTCAAGATTTACTTGGGTTATATTTCTAAAATCAAAAGACCAAACTGCTGTACAATTGATTAAACTTTTCATAAGATTATTAAATGAAAAATCAGTTGGTATTGACAGAATAAGTTCTGATCAAGGGACTGAATTCATCGATCAAAATCTTTCACAATTTTTAGAAAATACTTGGATCAAGCATGAGCTTTCAGAAGCAAAACCTCCTCAGAAAAATGGTGTAGCTGAGAGAAAAAATCGAACCCTTAAAGAAGCTGCTAAAACAATACTTGCTGACTATGGTATTTCTCAAAGGTTTGGGCAGAAGCAGTAAACACTGCATGTTACATTCAGAACAGATCAATGATTAACAAAAATAATTTAAAAATGTCATATGAGATCTGGCATGGACATAAAATTTTGGTATCTTACTTCAGAATATTCGGCTGCAGATGTTTTATTCACGATAATCGCAAAAATCATTTGAAAGCATTTGATGCAAAATCAGCATAACGAATATCTATGGTTAGTCATCAGTTAATAAATCTTATATAGTATTAAACAAATGCACCCTGAATGTAGAAGAATCAATTCATGTTGTATTTGATGAATCTGTACTAACTTATAAGCCAACTGATCCAGTTGAGATAGGACACATACCTGAGAAGGGCCATGGTGCGCGCGTTGGTTGCAGCAGCACGCATGGGCTCAGGGCCTCTGCTAGGGGGCTCGAGCTAGGCTAGGTCAAGGGTTTAGGGTCCTAGGATGGTGCACAAGGGGTTTGTCCAGGGGCTGGCTCGGTTGGCTAGGGCCTAGGCACGATAGAAGAGTCCTAAGTCTACTAGGTAATCTCGGCCGCAGCTTGCACTGGTGATGTGGCTTCGGGTTCGAGTAGGGTTCGACTCCTTGGGTGCTTAGGGTCCAATAGGGTCCATAGGGGGCTAGGCTTGAGTTTGGCTCATGGTAGTTCGAGCATGGCTCGACAAAAAAATATGAGATGGCTCGAGGGAAATTCTAGGCGTGAACTTAGGGTTTCTTCTTTGAAAAATAAATCGAAACACGGATCACGGGGGTCAAGTCTTTGAAAAATAAATTGAAACACGGCTCATGAGGGCTAAAATAATATAAAAAGTCTAATTTTTGGATTTAGGAATTTTATATTAAAGTTTGAAATTTGTCGGGATTAAAATGCCTTAAAAACGATTAATTAAGGAGTAATTAAAAATTCTAGTTTTTAAGCTAAATAAAATTATAGGAAAATTAATTTAAGCTTAAATAATTAGTTGGGATATGTTAGAGTCAATGAAATTAAGAAAATGTCAAAAACATAAAATTTTACGTCTAGGGGTAAAACGGTAATTTTACACCCAAAAATTTGTAAACGTAATAGCAGTGCTCTGATTGCTATTTTATATGTTACTATATTTATTTTAGATGTTCATGAATTTTTATATGTTAAAATGTTTATGGATTTTAAGGTTTAAAGTTTATGCATTATTATGAAAATGTTATTTTAGGTACAAATGTTTTTTACTGTTGTATGTTATCTGTATACGTATTATGTTGTTATCAAGATTATGGTGTGTTGATTCTTTAAACTCACTAGGTGTGATCGATGCAGGTGATATTGATAATTATGATGTTGGAGGTCTTGATGGTTGACTTTACTAGACTGTCGGTGCACATAATCCGAGGACCACCGCTTCTATTTTTCCGCACTTATGGTTTATTTTTAAGACTTATGTTAAAAGATTTTATGATTAGTTGGTTGTTTGATTTTAAAAATGGTGCAAACAAAATAATTTGTATAATTGTATGAATGTTCGGCTGAAATCATAGTAAGGTTTAAAAAAAAATTCTAATACTTTTTAAGAAAAAAACGAGTAGTGGACATTTCAGTTGATATCAGAGCAATGGTTCTGTAAAGGGTTGTGCCATCATCAGTGTCGGGAAGCTCAGTCGTCAAGCCTCAAATTTGTAAGTTTACATGCTTTATATGATTTATATGTTGTTACCTGCATGATTACATGAAATATATGTTTATGTCACAAGTTTAATAATCTAAAAACTTAGATTTAAATGCATGTTGGTTACGTTAGAGTTTGAAAAATGTTCAGATATAATGCCTCCTAGACGCGCAACTATCGACAGACAGGCAGAGGCTGCTGAGTATCAGAATGTTAATGTACCCCCACCTCCTACTGGGGATGCTGCTACTCGTGCGTTGGTAGGGATGGCTCATTTCTTTGAGCAGTTTCAACAGGCTCCTAGGCCACAGCAGGATCTTTATGATCAGTTTCGGAGGCTAGGGCCGAAGGAATTTTCTGGCACCACAGACCCGTTTCCTACGGAGGCTTGGATTCGTGCACTCGAGGTGCACTTTCCATATTTGAATATTGGGGATGCTGACCGTGTGAGCTGTGCCACTTACATGTTTAGGGATGATGCTTCTTTATGGTGGGAAGGAGCCGAGCATGGCATTGACATCGCTACTCTTACTTGGGCTCGATTCAAGGAGATATTCTATGAGAAGTATTTTACTGCTGATGTTAGAGGGCGACTGAAAAGGAAGTTTATGAGCCTCCGTCATGGAGACTCGACTGTTGCTGAGTTTGTGAGGAAATTTGATATGGATTGTCACTTTGTACACCTTATTGCGAGGGATGCTGCGGAGAAGCTTAGACACTTCATGGATGGTCTACGACCCACCATACGAAATAATGTCATGATGTGTCCTGTGGATTATGCTACTGCTACTACTTATGCATTTCAGTCTGAGCTATATTTTTAAGACATCGATTTTGAGATGCATGAAGCGGAAGAGACAGCAATACCAAAATAATAATCAGTCGAATAAGAAGCCATACGAGGGACCTCCTAGACCTCAAGTACAGCAAAAGCCCCAAGGTCGAGCAAAGAAGCCAGGACCACCAAAGCCACAAAAGCCTGGAGCACCGAAACCTGCTGAGAGGCAACCATGCAAGGAGTGCAATCGCTTTTATTTTGGCAAGTGCATGTGGGGATCTTTTAGATGCTTTGTATGCAAGGAGGAAGGGCATAAGGCTCCTGATTGCCCGAAGAAGAATGCACCTACTGTGGGGAGAGCATATGTTATGCAGAGGAAGCCGAAGAGGAGCCAGACACGACTTTTATCACGGGTAACCTAGTCATTTAACATTTTTATATTGCTTTATTGCATGAAATGTTAAAGTGGTTATTAGAATTGAATTGGGAACAAGATTAACCTAGTGGAAATTAGGTTGCATGTTCTACCTTAGTTGGAAATAAGATATGATTTTAGAAACCATAGAAAATGGTATTTATTTTGAACCTAATTTTATGTAAAAGGATGAAATAATTCCAAATAAAAATTTTATGGCCAAAAATTAAAGAAAAATCATAATTAAGGGTTTGTTAAGGGTTTCGAATTTCTTTGAGGGTTCTAAGTGCAATTTTCAAAAATTAAAGGGCTTAAATGTATTTATCGAAAAGGTAAGGGACTTGATTGAAATTTTTGAAAAAGATGAAGGACCGAATTGCTAATTTTCGAAAATTTAGGGACCAAAAATGTAAATTTTCGAAAATTTAAGGGCCAAATTGCAAATATTCGAAAATTTTGGGCGCTAAAATGCAATTTTTCAAGAAATGCTTAAGTTCAACGCGTAATCTTCACATAACTTTGAGACATTAATGATGGAATTCCTTAAGCTTCAACAGAAAAGATTTAAAAGACATTTTCGTCGCAAGGAGGATTATCATTCAAAATGTAGCAACCTATGCACTGCTAGATTCAGGAGCTACACATTCTTTCATATCTGAAACCTTCATCAAACGACTTAATATTATACCTGAGCATATGGGTTTGGGTTTCAAAGCTTATTCGTTCCGGTGATTAAATGCTCACGTCTAAAATTGTCAAGAATTTAGAGCTTCGTTTATTAAAAGATGTGGTTCGGCCAGATCTTATTGTGCTTCCTATGCCTGAATTTGATATCATGCTTGGTATGGATTGGTTATCAACGAATGGAGCTTCGATTGATTTTTGTTAGCGATCAGTGTCTATCCGACCGACTAGTGGTAAATCTTTTGTCTTTGAGGCGGCGAGAATCAAGCAAATGCCACACATTGTCTCTTGTATGTGTGTGAGGAAGCTTATTAGACGTAGATGCCAAGCTTTCTAGCATGTGTCACTACCGCATATGCTTCCATCAGTCATAAATTGGAGGATCTTGATATTGTCAGAGACTTTCCTAGCGTCTTTCCCGAAGACGTTTCTGGCATTCCACCCGATCATGAGGTGGAATTTTCTATTGAGTTAATGTCGGGAACTGTTCCTATATCTAAAGAACCTTATCATCTAGCAACCGCTGAAATGAAAGAATTAAAAGATCAAATCCAAGAATTTCTAGACAAGGGTTTTATTCGCCCTAGTTATTTTCCATGGGTGCATCGGTATTATTTGTGAAGAAAAATTATAATAGCATGCGATTCTGTATTGATTACCGAGAGCTGAATAGAGTCACTGACAAGAATAAGTATCCTCTACCAAGAATTGAAGATTTATTTGATCAGTTCCAAGGAGCATCAAAATTCTCGAAGATTGAACTTCGATCTGGATACCATCAGCTGAAAGTGAAAGAGTCGGATGTTCTCAAGACAGCATTTCGTACTAGATATGGGCACTACGAGTTTATTGTCATGCCATTTTGGTTGACTAATGCGCCAGCGATCTTCATGGATATCATGAATCGCGTATTTCATCCGTATCTGGATCAGTTTATTATAATCTTCATTGATGATATATTGATCTATTCAATGAATAAAGATGAGCATAGTCGTCATTTGAGGACAACACTACAAGTACTGCAAGATAGAAAGTTATATGCAAAATTCAGCAATTGCGAGTTTTGGCTTGATAGAGTGGCATTCTTAGGCCACATCATTTCTAGTGATGGTGTTGAAGTTGATCCAAGTAAAGTTGAGGCAGTGAAAGAATGGCCAGTACCAAGGAGTGTTATCGAGATTCGCAGATTCTAGGGACTAGCTGGCTATTATCGCAAGTTTATTCAGGGATTCTCATCTATAGTGGTACCCATGACCGCATTGACAAAGAAGAATGCAAAGTTTTTATGGGGATCCGAGTGTCAAGAAAGTTTTGTTAAGTCGAAGCAAGCCTTAATACAGCGCCAATGTTATATATGCCATCGGGGAAAGGAGAGTATGTTCTATATACTGACGCTTCTAAACTTGGTCTGGGCGCATTTCTGATGCAAAACGACCGAGTTATAACTTATGCGTCAGGACAGTTGAAAATTCACGAGAAAAACTACCCTACTCATGATCTTGAGCTTGCAGCGGTAGTTTTTGCATTGAAGATTTGGATACATTGCTTATATGGGGAGAATTGCAAGATATTCATCGATCATAAAAAAGTTTGAAATATTTCTTCACTCAAAAGGAATTGAATATGAGGCAGCGAAGATGGCTTGAATTATTTAAGGACTACGACTGTGAGATTAGCTATCATCCCGGGAAAACTAATGTTGTTGCAGACGCATTGAGTCGAAAAGCATCAGTTATGACTCAATTATCACTTCAAAGATCGTTGCCGTCCGAGATACAGAGTTTTGAGCATACAATTTATGCTAGGGGCGAGGCCCCTAATCTTTCCACATTATCAGTACAGTCGACTTTGAGAGATAGAATCAATGAGGGACAGTCTACTGATGAGCAATTGCAGAAATGGAGAGCAAGAGACGAAGCCAAGGTCGGGAAGTTATATTTTTAGATGGATGGTATAGTTCGTTTTCGAGATCGCTTATGGATTCCTAGTGATGATTCTTTGAGAGATCTCATTATGAAGGAAGCTCTTGACACACCATATTCCATTCATCCGGGAAGCACGAAAATGTACAAGGATTTGCAGTTGTTATATTGGTGGCCACGCATGAATAGAGATATCCTGCGATTTGTATCCGAGTGTTTGACTTGTCAACAAGTTAAATCAGAGCACCAAAGACCAGCGGGGAAACTTAAGCCACTTCCTATTCCCGAGTGGAAATGGGAAAATATCACGATTGATTTTTTTGTGGGATTGTCGAGGACTTGTAGAGTGTTTTCTTGATTTCTCGCAAGCGCACGACGTCAAGTTATAGTAAAATGTATTTTTGAGTACAAGTGTCGATCCCACGAGGAATGTGTATATAAATGTATATTAGTACTTGTGATTAAATAGTCTCGACTTTATTTAGAATAATCAATTAAAAGATTTGTTTGCAAGAATATCTAAATTGAAAATGGATTTAAATGTAACACCAATTTATAGCAATTAACAATGGAATAAAAGATCTAGAGGTCCGATTTCACGTAACTGTCCACCATGTGTAATTTCTTGTAGCTATGTTAAAAAAATCCTTCTTATTCATTAGCCAAGAATCCTATAATTATCTACTCCCTCTCCCGAGTGTTAAGTAGACTGTAATTATCTAAAAAATGGATTGCAACGTTCCCATCAACAATCTACAAATAAATAACACAGCAAGCACTAGATTCTCTATGGGCTTCGATAGCATTATAGGCCCTCCCGAACTCTATAAATACCATTGATGTATTTTTCTCATTTCTTGTTTATAATTTCCTCTTCCAAGTGATAAATTGTAAATATATAAATCATTCAAATTATGGCCAATAAATTGAAACCATTAATATTAGAACAATACAAATGAACAATATGAAGAACTTAAATAGCTTAGTTCATAGATTCTAACACATGGTTTCTAGTTTTGTTCCATCTTTCCTCTAGAAATAAAAATTAGTTCACAATAACACAAGCAAAACAACAAAACATGGTTTTAAAACGAGACATATCAACTAAAAAATAAAAGAAAGAAGAACTTAGAACAAGAGTTTGAAGTGCTGATTCCATCCCCGGAGTTGTGCAAAAGGTTTCCCAAGAACTTGATAAACTTGGATCTTCAATCCTCTAGCAGCAGCCTCTACTCCTTCCTTGGCTCCCCATACCCTAGATGGTAAGTAAATTATGTCTTTTTATAGCCCCAGACAAGCCTCAAATCGTAGCACACCAAAATCATGGACTTCAACGCGCAGCACACCAAAATACAGATTTTCCGGATTCTGTCTTGCAAGGAGCGCGGGTGCGGTCAAGAAGTCATTGCGGGTGCGGTGTTGGTTCTGGTGTGCGCGCGCAAGTGCGGTGTTGATTTTAGCGCGGGTGCGGTGTAAATTTGAGCGCATGTGCGATATAGCCTCTGTATTTTTTTATCTTTTTCACTTTTCAATTCAACACTTTAATACTCCAAACTCTCATTCTAAGCTTCCAAACTAAAACAACAAAAACAACAACAAATCACATAAAACCTGCTCAAGAATCACAAAATTCCAAGTTAAAAACAAGTAATAAAAGTGCAATAAATTGAACTTATCAAACTCCCCCAAACTTAGGATTTCGCTAGTCCCGAGCAAAATAAACAACACAAACAAACAAGTCATGAAATACTTTTTAAAAGAACTTGGCCTCAAGATAATTTAACTAACTCTTCATGCATTCACGAGTCACATCAATCCAACCAATTTTTCATCCGGATATAATCATGCAATCGGTTAATTTTATTAACTTCTAATCTCTTCAACTCATGTTTCAAAACATTCTCCATAAATTTCAATTTTTACAAACACAATCAAGAGGTCTTTTTCGGTAAAATTGGGTTCAAAGCAATATTTATTCAAGAAAGGAGTACCCAATAAATATTTGATGCAATGAGGTGTGTGTAAAGTTGATCAAGATTCGTACTCAATGTAAGTGTTTATCGATTGTCCATAGGCTTGATCCTCTCAATCCTTTTCCACTAGTATATTGGACAACTATGACTTGGTCAATATGATTTGCAATGCTTGTAATGTTAGGCCTTGGCTCATGGCTACAAATGAAAATTTGGAATTCAAATAAGGGAGTAAGTTGAATTTTTATCTCTTTTGCAAACTCCACTTTTTTCTTTTATCTCCATTTTTTATTCATTTCATCTCTTTTTTTTTTCTTTTTTTTTTCAACTTCTTCAATGAACTTTTCTTTTGTAGGAGAATTTCAATATTTTTTTTAATCCTTTAAATTCATACTCCCTTGATAAGGTAGGAAATTAATGTTTAAGATATTCATCGTGAAGGTAAATGTGGGATATTTGAAAAGATATCGAATGGGGGTCTTTTACACATATTTACGTGTGCCATTCGAATTCATAAAATCACAAAGAGGTGACAAATGATAAATTATTTTTTTTTGGTGGCTTGAAAGTCTCAATCGATCCAAAAAATCACCTAAATCATTCCTAAATCATAAGTTGTTCGTATTTCGCCTCGAGTGTTGTTTGGATAGTTCTAGACAAAATCTCAATTCACCAACATAGAGTAGAATCTAATCATCGTGAAAAATAGTGTCTCAAAGCATCAACCAAATACATATATATTCAAAAGAAAAGTACTTGGATTCCAAGAAATTTCAAGAACACAATTCTTTTCTCATATAGGCTCAAGAAGGCTTCTAATGAATATTTATGAACAATATAAATAGGCCCAAATAAAATCAAAGATTGCCTCAATCATATTTGTGTTTGCAAAAATTTATTTCAATGTCAAATGAAAATCACAGAGTTGTTTAGAAATTATAAGTCTCAAACTTGCCAAATCTCATGATTGTTCTCTAAATTTTTCAAATTGATTGATGAACATGAATGAAATGCATGACCTTTCTTCTCAACACACAAATTTTGTTCATCATTGGCCATTTCAAAAATTTTCATGATTATGATACTACAAACACACAAGCAAATAACTCAAAAGTAAATAAAACACTCAAATAAAATTAAATGACACTACAAACACACAAGCTAAAATAAATAACATCTCCCCCAAACTTAAATATGTGCATCGCCCTCGATGAAAATGATCGTGAAAGTTAGAGGAATACACATACCTCGGGCAATGACCGTCAATGGTCATTGCCATTCTCATCATCTGCTCCTTCTTGTGGTGGGTGGAACTCCGGCGGATCATATGCGGGCGGCCATTGCGGAGGTTGTGGAAATGGATTACCAGATGTGGAAGATGATGGAAATTATTGAGCCAAGACGGACATGAAATCCATCATATAATCCATGAATGTATCGGTCCTAAACCGGAACTCGTCCATGTGTTGGCGTTGTTGGCGTTGTTGGCGCATCTCTTCTTCCAAATGAGTTAATCGATCTCGCACATTTCTTGGTTGCGGTTGTGTTTGTTGTTGTTGGGCCTGAGCAAGGGCACGTCTTTCAGCAGCTCTTCTGTTGAATTCTCTCTGAGCTTGACGTGTATCTTGTTGATCAGATGTCAGTGACCTATGTGGTTAAATTACCACAATGGCATTTTTTGGTTTCAACAATTCTTCATTAGCTGCCCAAGTCAATCTCGCATAATGGCATAGGTCTGTGATAAGAGAAGGGTGGAGGAGTCCACTAGGAGAGTTACCTTTTGCATAATCTAAAATTGAGTTCTGAAGCAATTGACCTAAATCAATCGTCTTTCCCGTTAAGATGCAAAAAGTCAGGATTGCCCTCTCCTTGATGACGGTAGTAGTATGGTCAGTAGGCTTAATCCTAGCCGAAATGAAGGAATACCAATCTTTGGCAATATTTTTCAGATCAGATTTTGCTAGGCTTAAATATACATCGTCTCTTATTCGCAACTCCGCTCCCTCGATGCAAATAGTCTGAAGAATGTTATTATAATCAACTTCCTCGGTCCCATATTCTTTATATTCATCATGCATGACTGGAGGGATACCATACATCGTGTTGATGGTATGAGCATCAAAAGCTACCATCTTTCCTTGCACCAAAACTTTCAAGTGATCATGCTTAACCTTAAGGTTAGCATAAATTTCTCGTACCAACGAAATAACCGCATCTTGTGGTGGCTTGCCAAACTCCTCCCAATGCCTAGCAGTAAGCATTAATCCGATCTCGGTTTGTGGGAAGCTCAGGTCAAATCCCCTCTCTTTCACAATGCTCTTGTTCAAAATTTTAGCATAATTTTCTTCCGCGTTCTCGTCCCAGAACTTGTGTGCATCATAATTCGCAGACGAGGATGCACCCTTTGATTTTTTTTTCTTGGAGACATTTTGTCGAACACTTTCAAAGCATCAACTTCCCCTTCAATCCAATTCACTAAACTTGATGATTTTTCACTCCCCCAAACTTATTAATCACAATAACTACAACTCAACAATATACACACCAATCCAATCAACAATGTCAAGAACGCACTCCACTAAAATTTAATATTTCTTTTATAGCCAATAGCTCCAATAATTTTGAATTTCAAAGCCAATGTAGTATGGATTTGCTCACCTTGAGTGTTGAAATTTGTCTTGGAAGAACAAAATCAAAGCTCCAATCAATCCTTGGTGTACAAATTTCGAGCCCCCTTTTCACACCCTAGGTTTGGTGTTGAATTTGTGGAATGAAGATGGATATTGGATGAAATGAATTGAAGGTATGTACGTGTGGAGTGGAAAATGTGTTCTCGGAAGAAAAAAAATCGAGTGTGGAATGTGTTCTTGAGAGAGTATTGTGAAGTGAAGGAGAAATGTTCTTCGATTATGTCCAATGTTTGCCTGTTTCAGAATTTAAAACCATCGACCGCGGGTTCGGTCTAGAACATACCGCGGGTGCGGTGTGGCTACTGGAATTTTTTTAATTTTTGACCTTCAGCGACCGCGGGTGCGGTGCTTATCTTACCGCGGGTGCGGTGTGAGTTCTGGAAAACTATCGCAGGTGCACTACAAAATAGGCCGCGGGTGCGCTTTTCCTACTGGAAATTTTCATTCTTCATAAAACAAACACCGCAGGTGCGCTGCAAAAAATAACGCGGGTGCGGTTTTGTCTCTGTCAAACCAACTCCGGTGCGCTCAATAATGGACCGCGTGTGCACTCTTTGAAATTGTTTTCTCCTGTAATTGTTAGTCCTAAAAAACACAATCGGTATTCATAAGATTTGGGGGAATACAAGAACACACTAAACCAAAAAAATACACAATCAAACAATAAAAATACAAGAATAAAAGTAAAACCAAAAACGAAATGCAATAAAGAAACAAAAATTTGGGTTGCCTCCCAAAAAGCGCTTGGTTTAACGTCGTCAGCCCGACTGCCACCAGTCTACATCAAGTTGATCCGCCCAAAGGAATGTTGTCAAGATGCCGTACTTCAGTCCCATAATAATGCTTGATCCGTTGTCCATTTACTTTAAACGTTCTTCCGTCATTGCGCTTTAGCTCAATGGCTCCATATGGTTGGACTGATTCTATTATAAATGGCCCCGACCATCTTGATTTTAGCTTATCAGGAAATAATTTGAGGCGTGAATTGAACACAACAGTACTTGTTGTCCGGGCTCAAAATTTCTATGTAAGATATGGTTGTCGTGCCACTTCTTGGTCTTCTCCTTGTAGATCTTTGCGTTCTCATAAGCCTCATTTCTGAACTCTTCCATCTCATTCAATTTAAATAGCCGATGCTCACCAGATGCTTCCATGTCAAATTTGAGCTTTTTCACGGCCCAAAAATCTTTGTGTTCCAATTCCAGTGGTAAGTGACAGGCCTTACCAAAGACCAACCTATAGGGTGACATCCCAATAGGTGTCTTGTATGCCGTTCTCTACGCCCATAAGGCATCATCCAGCTTTAGTGCCCAATCCTTACGGTTTGTCTTCACCGTTTTCACCAATATCTGCTTAATCTCCCGGTTGGATACTTCGGCTTGTCCATTTGCTTGTGGGTAATATGCCACGGTCACCTTATGCTTCACATCATATTTAGCCAAAAGTAAGTTAAAGATTTTGTTACAAAAATGTGTATCTTCATCACTAATTATGGCTCTTGGTGTCCCAAATCTTGTGAAGATGTTCCTATGAACAAACTTAGCAACCACTCGAGCATCATTAGTATTGGTGGCAATTGCTTCCACCCATTTTGACACATAATCCACAGCAAGCAAAATATAAGATTGACCAAAAGAAGATGGGAATGGTCCCATGAAGTCAATACCCCAAACATCAAAAAGTTCAACTTCCAAAATATTGGTCAATGGGAACTCATGGCGTCTAGAAATATTGCCAACCCTTTGGCATCTGTCACATGACTTGGCTAAGGTATAACTATCTTTGAACAAAGTAGGCCAATAAAAACCAGACTGTAATACCTTTGCTGCTGTTCTTGATGCTCCAAAGTGGCCGCCATATGGTGAAGAGTGGCATTGTTCAAGAATAACTTTCGCTTCTTCCTCCGCTACGCATCTTCTAATCATCTGATCAGCACATCTCGTCGCCGATTTAAATCGGCGATGGTTAATAATTAACCGTCGCTAATAGACTTACATCGGCGACCATTTAGTAACAAACCGTCGCTAAAAAATCGTAAATTCTCTATTTATTCCGGATCTCCGTTCCATTTTTTTTCACAACAATTAAAATTTTTCTCTACTTACATGATTTTAGTTTCGATTTAAATACATGTTTTTGTTTCAATTTTTGGTTAATTTTTTAATTGTTAATTAAGATCATGAGTATTTTTTAATTGTTAATTAAGATCATGAGTATTATTATTATAGTTGTATTGTATTTTTATAAAAATATATTAAATAATAAAAGTAATTTTTTTTAAAATTTACGCAAAATTTAGCGACGGTTTTGGAACTGTCGCGAAATTATAACACCGTCGCTAAATTTTAAGACCGTCGCTATGGCCCCGTCGCCCGTTTGCGACGGTTGTGTCGAAACCGTCGCTAATATTTTTTGTTTTATGACTATTAACAGCGTACTTGTGCACGCTGCAGAAAGTTGTATTAACAGCGTACATATGCACGCTGTCAATAGTTTAACTATCAATAGCATACTCTGCACGTCGTTATTAGACTAAACCGCAGCGTAAATCGCACGCCGCCAATAGTGTCAAACTTAAGACGGCTTTCAACTTTATAGAGTGCGTCGCAGCGTGCGTCTTTCAACTTTATAGCGTGCGTCGCAGCTACAATGCACGCTGCGGATACCTTTCCACGGCGCATATTGCACGCTGCGGAAACCCATTTTTCTTGTAGTGATGGTCAGTGAAAACAATTACCTTTGTGCCGACCAAGTAGGGTCTAAACTTGTCAAATGCAAACAATACTGCAAACATCTCCTTTTCAGTAGTTGTGTAATTTTGCTGTGCAGCATCCAAGATTCGACTTGCATAGTAGATTGATCTAAAAAATTTATCACGCCTTTGGCCCAACACCACACCTACTGCATAATCACTAGCATCGCACATCAACTCGAAGGTGCAGACAATCATCATCAAAAATAAAAGTGGATTCTTTTTCAAGCAAATTACACAAAGGTTTAGTAATCTTAGAAAAATCTTTGATAAATCTACGATAAGACCCGGCGTGTCCTAAGAAACTCCTTATCCCTTTGATGTTCTTCGGTGGTGGAAGCTTTTCAATTGAAACTACTTTGGCTCTATCTACCTCTAATCCCTTTGAAGACACTTTATGCCCAAGAACAATACCCTCTTGGACCATAAAATGACACTTCTCCCAATTAAGAACTAAGTTCTTTTCTTGACATCTCTGCAAAACGAGGGAAAGGTTATATAAACAGTGATCAAATGAAGAGCCAAATAACGAGAAATCATTCATGAAGACTTCCATGATGTTTTCCACCATGTCTGCAAATATGGCCATCATACATCTCTGAAAAGTAGCAGGTGCATTGCATAGCCCAAAAGGCATCCTCCTAAAAGCAAACGTTCCATAGGGGCACGTGAATGTTGTCATCTCTTGATCCTCTGGTGCTATAGCAATCTGGTTATAACCTGAATAAACATCTAAAAAACAGTAATGACAATAACCAGCAAGTCTATCAAGCATTTGATCAATAAAAGGTAATGGAAAATGATCTTTACATGTGGCATTGTTCAACTTCCTATAATCAATACATACTTGCCATCCAGTCACAGTACGAGTAGATATTAGTTCAGCATTTTCATTCTTTACCACAGTCATTCCACCCTTTTTAGGCACTACTTGCACAGGAGACACCCAACTGCTGTCAGAAATAACATATATAACTCCAGCATTTAACAATTTCAACACTTCATTTTTCACTACCTCTTTCATGGCTGGATTTAACATTCTCTGATGATCCAAATAAGGAGCGTATGACTCTTCCATTAAAATCATATGCATGCATATGGTGGGACTAATCCCCTTGATATCGGAAATCGACCACCCAAATGCATTTTTAAATTTCCTCAACACTCTCAACAATTTCTCTTTTTCATCTAAAGTAAGAGAGGAAGAGATAATTACAGGATATGTAGACTTCTCACCCAAGAAGGCATAGCAAAGATGGCTTGGCAATTCCTTCAAAACAGGGAATGAACGTATTATCTCTGAACATTTTTCTTCTTCCAACTTCTCCTGTGCGGCTTCCTTCACCTTTGGCAACTCTTCAAGAGCTAAAAGTTGCTCTCTAAATTCCCAAGCATCATCATCAACTCTACTGACAGTACTAGAAAGGCATCTTTCTAATGGATCTTCTACTGTATGACCTATACCAATCTCAGCAACACAAGAGTCAATTATATCAATACTTTTACAAGTACTCACCTCGTCGTTACCTTTAATAGCATTATAGATGTTGAATATCACAGCTTCCCCACCAAATCTCAAGGTGAGTTCTCCTTTGTGTACATCTATTAATGCTTTTCCAGTGGCTAAGAAGGGTCGCCCAAAAATCAATGAAGCATCTTGATCTTCCTCCATATCAAGTATTACAAAATCAGCAGGGAAGATAAACTTGTCAACTTTTACCAAAACATCTTCAACAATTCCACGAGGATAGGTGAGTGACCTATCTGCAAGTTGCAAAGTTATAGTGGTTGGTTTTACCTCTCCAAGCTCTAAGTCCCTATAAATAGAAAATGTCATAAGATTAATACTCGCTCCAAGATCACATAAAGCTTTATTAACATGAGTACTACCAATAATACAAGGAATAGTAAAACTCCCTCGATCTTTTAGTTTTTGTGGTAACTTCTTTTGGAGAATGGCGCTGCACTATTCGGTCAACTTCACTGTCTCGAACTCTTGCAACTTCCTCTTCTTTGACATCACATCTTTGATGAACTTTGCATAGTTTGACATTTGCTCTAAAGCATCAGCAAATGGAATGTTGATGTGAATCTTCTTGAAAATCTCCAAAAATTTTGCAAATTGATCATCAGTAATCTTCTTCCTAAATCTCTGTGGGTATGGAAGAGTCGGTTTCAGTATAGGAATCCGTTCAACTTCAGTTTCAATCCGAGACTCCTCAACCTTGTTCTCCTTTACATTTTCACATTCATCTTCTTCAACTCTCTTCTCATTTTCCTCATTCTCTTTGGATTTTTTAACCTCAAGTTCTCTTCCACTTCTCAAAGTTACAGCTTTGCATTGCTCCTTTGGATTCACTTCAGTATTACTTGGGAATTGACCTCTATTTTGATCTCTTAATGCATTAGCCAACTGTCCAATCTGTGTCTCCAATGATTTCATTGTGGCACCCATATTTTCCATGTGAGTTTCCATGTCATCAAGACGAGATTCAGTCCTAGCCATCCTTTTACTAGATTCAGCAACAAATGTCCCAACTAGATCCTCAAGTGAAGGCTTTCCTTCCCCATTCGATGTATTGAACCCCGGTGGAGGATTCAACACATTCTTATTATTAGCATATGAAAAATTCTCATGATTTCTCAAACCAGGATGATAAGTGTTAAGGGGAGGGTTACCTCGATATCCTCTGTATCCACCAAAATTCCTATTGTTGATATAATGCGCCTCATCAGGAATATGTGGTTCTTCAATAACAACCAATGCATTTTCAACCTTTGGTGTACTAGCTTTATTCATAGCTGCAATTTGAGTTGTTAAAGCTGAAACTTGTGCGGTCAGTGAATCACATGAAGCCTCCGTCCTTTTGGCTAGAGGCCATTGATCCTTTACCAATCCAATCATACAACTCAGAGTGGAAGAGGAAAGAATGGGAGGCTTAAACTGTAATAGGATCTACGGCATAAATTCCAGCTGGTTTCTTTACTCCTGACCTCTCAAACGGCCACTGATAACTGTTAATGGTCATCTGTTCAAGCAAATCATATGCTTGATCAGGTGATTTGGCAAATATCATGCCACCAGCTGCTGCATCCACAGTGCCTCTTGTTTGTCCATTCAAACCATTGTAAAACAATTCAATCTGTACCCAATCTTCAAAACCATGGTTTGGACACCTCCTCAACAATTCCTTATACCGTTCTCATGCCTCATATAATTGCTCAAAGTCAGTCTGCCTAAAAGTACTTATCTCAATCTTCAATTGTGCAGACTTCGCAGGTGGAAAATATTTAGCAAGGAACTTTGTTGCTAACTCCTGCCATGTAGTGATACTCCCCAAAGGAAGCGATTGGAGCCATCCTCTTGCTTGGTCCCTAAGAGAAAAAGAAAACAAGTGCAACCGAATTATATCATCAGGAACACCATTTATCTTTAACTTGTCAGTGATTTCAAGGAATGTTCTGAGATGTAGATGAGGATCTGCGGTAGCGGCTCCCCCAAATTGGTTCTGTTGAACCATGTTTATCAATGCGGGCTTGAGCTCAAAGTTGTTTTCATTAATAGTCCCTCGTGCTATGCCCGAATAATGAGCATTTAGTACCGGCCTAAAATGATCTCTGATGGGTATTGCAGGGGGTGGATTTTCGTTATCTCTGTTGTCAGCCATTGTTTGAATCGCTTCTCTTCTTGCCTTTCTTAATCTTTTTTCCGTTCTTTCGATCTTGGGATCAAAGATAAGCACGTCAAGATTTTGCGATCTTCGCATGCACTGTCAAACAAAGATAAGAAACAAATCAATGTTTAATGTAATACAATAAAAGCAACTTTAAATTAAAATCTAGACTAATTGGTAACAATACAAATGTAAATTTAAAATAAACATCCCCGGAAACGGCGCCAAAAACTTGTAGCGTGTTTTCTTGATTGCTCGCAAGCGCACGACGTCAAGTTATAGTAAAATGTATTTTTGAGTACAAGTGTCGATCCCACGAGGAATGTGTATATAAATTTATATTAGCACTTGTGATTAAAATAATCTCGACTTTATTTAGAGTAATCAATTAAAAGATTTGTTTGCAAGAATAACTAAATTGAAAATGGATTTAAATGTAACACCAATTTATAGCAATTAACAATGGAATAAAAGATCTAGAGGTCCGATTTCACGCAACTGTCCACCGTGTGTAATTTCTTGTAAATATGTTATAAAAATCCTTCTTATTCATTAGCCAAGAATCCTATAATTATCTACTCCCTCTCCCGAGTGTTAAGTAGACTGTAATTATCTAAAAAATGGATTGCAACGTTCCCATCAACAATCTACAAATAAATAACACATCAAACACTAGATTCTCTCTGGGCTTCGATAGCATTATAGGCCCTCCCGAACTCTATAAATACCATTGATGTATTTTTCTCATTTCTTGTTTATAATTTTCTCTTCCAAGTGATAAATTGTAAACATATAAATCATTCAAATTATGGCCATTAAATTGAAAGCATTAAGATTAGAACAATTTAAATGAACAAAATGAAGAACTTAAATAGCTTAGTTCATAGATTCTAACGCATGGTTTCTAGTTTTGTTCCATCTTTTATCTAGAAATAAAAATTAGTTCATAATAACACAAGTAAAACAACAAAACATGGTTTTAAAACAAGACATATCAAATGAAAAATAAAAGAAAGAAGAACTTAGAACAAGAGTTTGAAGTGCTGATTCCGTCCCCGGAGTTGTGAAAAAGGTTTTCCAAGAACTTGATGAACTTGGATCTTCAATCCTCTAGCAGCAGCCTCTAATCCTTCCTTGGCTCCCCATACCCTAGATGGTAAGTAAGTGATGTGTTTTTATAGTCCCAGACAAGCCTCAATTTGCAGCACGCCAAAATCTTGGACTTCCATGCGCAGCACACCAAAATACAGATTTTTCGGATTCTGTCTTGCAAGGAGCGCGGGTGCGGTCAAGAAGTCATTGCGGGTGCGGTATTGGTTCTGGTGTGCGCACGCAGGTGCGGTGTTGATTTTAGCGCGGGTGCGGTGTTACACTGCGGGTGTTGTATAAATTTTAGCGCAGGTGCGATATAGCCTCTGTATATTTTTATCTTTTGCACTTTTCAATTCAACACTTTAATACTCCAAACTCTTATTCTAATCTTCCAAACTACAACAACAAAAACAACAACAAATCACATAAAACCTGCTCAAGAATCACAAAATTCCAAGTTAAAAACAAGTAATAAAAGTGCAATAAATTGCACTTATCAGGACTATTAAGGGATTCAATGCTATATGGGTGATAGTGGATTGTCTAACGAAATCAACACATTTTCTACCTTGACGGCTTTCACCATGATTCAGTATGCAGAGTTATATACTCGAGAGGTAGTTCGTCTGCATGGGATTCCTGTATCTATTGTTTCTAACAGAGATCCGAGATTTACGTCATCTTTTTGGAAGAGTCAGCATGCAGCGATGGGGACCAAGTTACTATTCAGTACAACATTCCGTCCTCAAACCGATGGTTAGTTCGAAAGAGTTACTCAAATTTTTGAATATCTACTGCGAACTTGTGTGATCGATTTCCAAGGCAGTTGGGAACCGAAATTACCTATAGTGGAGTTTACCTACAATAATAGTCTCCAGTCATCTATCGGGATGACTCCTTTTGAGGCACTTTATGGAAGAAAGTATAGATCTCCTATTAATTGGGACGAGGTTGGGGAAAGAAGAGAGATTGGTCCGGATGTGATTGAAGAGACTGTCGAGCTTGTAGTCAAAATTCGAGAGAGAATGAAGACTGCACAAAGCCGATAAAATAGTTAACCTCCTTAGTGGGCCTAAGCCTTATTAGTGACTTATTTAAGTATTTAATACTCAAAACCCACCTCATAACCCTACAACCCCACGCCCCACACACACCATCAAAATGTAAATTCTCTCTCCAAGCAAATACACGGCACACACAATATTTTGGAGAGAAACTTTCGAAGCCTTCAAGGGAAATTCAAGCCAAGGTCGTTCGTCGTTGTTCTTTGCAATCGTCAACGTTAATTCGTGTGTAAAATACGCAAAGGCACGCCATATTTCTTTCTTTCAAACATCTATCACACCATAATATTTATTTGAACGTGTTTTGAAAGAAAACAAGGCACACAACTTGATATTTTCGTAACTATGCTTACATGTGTATTAAACTCTTGATATGTGGTTCCAAATTCATGTTTTTATGTGTTTAAGAGGGCTGCAATGTTAGGATAATGATCAAGGATGTTTTTACAAAGCTTTAGGGTCCTAAAACTCTACCAAAACACTGCACAGGATCATGAACACAAGCTGGAGCCAATTTGTTTTCAAGGTTATCATAGGGGCTCGGTTTTGGGTAGTAAAAGTTGGGCTTGGTCTCAGATTGGGGCCAGGGCTAGCTAGGGTCTGGTATGAGTCAAGGAAGGAGTCCTAGACATGCTAGGACTCGAGTCAAGGGCTGGGAAAGGAGTCCTAGCAAGCTAGGAATCCCACCCGAGAAGGTCCAAGATGCGCGCGTTGGTTGCTAATATAGGTGGATTTTACTTGTTTTTGATTTCATGTGATGTCCCATTGTGTTGCATATATCGTTTAGATTGCATGCATTTTGTGGTGTTTTGGCATACATTATGTTTTCTTGTTCCTCACAAGTCTCGTGGTTGAAAATGAAGGCAATTCATGAATAAACTGAAAATAAGTGGTCGATTTTCAAGGGACATCCGCCCGAGCACACATTTATGTCCGCCGGAGCGCCTGCAAGGTGTGAATTGGAGAAGATTTGCGCAAGCTATCCGCCCGGGTAAAAACTTATGTCCGCCCGGGCGCATTTGATTTTTGGGAAAGATTCTTTGCCGATTTATTCCCTTATTTCTGAATGGGGATGATATGGTAAGGGGATTGAAACAAGTTTGAGGTATTCAGAAATTATTCAGAGCCAAGGAGTAGAGAAAAAGGGAGAAAAGCTTGGAGCAAAGTTTGAGAGTTGAAGATTATCGAGATTCCAAGCATCGTTCTTCGCGTTTTTCTTCAAATATAGTATTTATAATTTAAAATTTATTGTTTAAACATTTTTTTGCTCCTTTTCACTATGAATTCTAGTAGCTAAACTTTCGTATTTGTTGGAATTAAGAGCATCCTACCCCGAACGTTGATTTCAATAATTTATGTTTCGATTATCGATTTATTCTTGAGTATGCTATTGTTTCTCATTACTTTATTAAAGTGTAGCTAACTTTAATAATCATTTCATATTGCGAGTGAGTTCGAGAGAATAGCATGGGATAGGAACGAGTAGCATAGTCCGTGGATCTACAATTTACATAGAAATATGAAATTTGATACATGTTGATAGTTATAGTCCTAAGGGTCGACAGCTTCGGGATTTCATAGATAGGCATGCGATTCACCTTTGATAAATAATTAAAGAAATTTAATTACTTCACTGAGTACAATTAGTTTGGCATAGCTCGAGAGGGCGTGTTCAATTAATTAGGAAATCATGTCGGAAGCGTAAATCACTATCGAACGAATTAAGTAAATAACGAGGGGTAGGTGAAGTGAAATTCCCTAAAAATTCATTTTTAATCGAATTTTAATTAATCATTCTAGATTAATATCTCATCATTTAATTCTTAAATTTTATCTTTGAGTTTTTATTTAATTGTAGTATTAGAAAACAATTATCCAAATTTCGTTGGTAAAGATTTAATAACTGAAGATAATAATTGCAAAATACAGTCTCTAGTGGAACGATACTCGTACTCTAGTACATTATATTATAACTTGACATTGTGCACTTGCGATTATTTCGAGCTTAAATATTATTAATTTGGACCAAGAGTTTTATAGTGCAAGTTTTGCTCGATCTGTTGTAGCAGCACGCATGGGCCCAGGGTCTCGGCCAAGGGGCTCGGGCTGGGCTAGGTCGAGTGTCCTAGGAGAGTGCACAAGGGGTTGGTCCAGGGGCTGGTTTGATTGGCTAGGGCATAGGCTCGATAGAAGAGTCCTAAGTCTACTAGGTGTTCTCGGCCGCAGCTTGCACTGGTGGGTGTGGCTTCTGGTTCGAGTAGGGGTCGAGTCCTTGGGTGCTTAGGGTCCAGTAGGGTCCATAGGAAGCTTGGCTCGAGGTTGGCTCATGATGGTTTAAGCATGGCTCGACAAAAATAGGAGATGGCTCGAGGGGAATTCTAGGCGTGAACTTAGGGTTTTTTCTTTGAAAAATAAATCGAAACACGGCTCACGGGGGTCGAGTCTTTGAAAAATAAATCGAAACATGGCTCACGAGGGCTAAATTAATATAAATATTCTAAGTTTTGAATTTATCAATTTTATATTAAAGTTTGAAATTTGTCGGGATTAAAACACATTAAAAACGATTAATTAAGGAGTAATTAAAAAGTCTAGTATTTAAGAAAAATAAAATTATGGAAAAATTAATTTAAGCTTAAATTATTATTTTGGACATGTTAGAATCAATGAAATTAAGAAAATTTCAAAAACGTGAAATTTTACGTCTAGGGGTAAAAGAGTAATTTTATACCCGAAAATTAGTAAACGTCGTGACAGTGCTCTGATTGCTGTTTTATATTTTAATATGTTTATTTTATATTTTCATGGATTTTTATATGTTAAAATGTTTATTTTAAAATGTTCATAGATTTTATTGTTTAATATGGACATTTAAAATATATGTTGCATGCTTGGTTTAAAAGAAAAACAAAGTTATATGCATGTTTCTTTTATAAAGTGATGTGTTTTATATAAAACGTTGAAGGAAGTGAAGTAATTGTGACTAATACGAAGATATATTGGAGATATCGTGAGGGTGAGGGTCCTAGTAGGAGCCCGACGATCGTATTTCCATTTATACGAATACGAATATTGTAACGCCCAGACATTCGTATGTTTATGATGTAAGGTAAAGATTATGATTAAGTATGTTCCTTGTTACTTTAATGGTTTATTATGATGATCATTTGAGATATGTGACGTAATGGTGATGGTTTATGACTTCAAGATATGATATGAATGGTATTGAATGATATAGAATGAAACAGAGAATGTATTGGTAGAATAGAAAGTTGATCTTTAGCCTAATAGGTAATGGAAGTGCTGAAACGGTATGAAATTGTGGTAATAGTTGTGGTTTTTAGCATAATATTCTGTATATTGATCTGAATGATGTGATGCCACTTCCATTAGAAAGATAAGATATAAGTCTATAACTTTCTTGTTTTGAGTTTTGTTCAAATCATTGCGGAAGACGAGCCAAAAGCGGCCCGAAGTGTGTCGTGTGTATCGTCATTCCTCCAGTGACACATGTTGGGAGATTGAGCATAACTTTTTACTCACACCTTCAAATGACATGAGGCTAATTGGAGATGCTAGCCAAGACATATAGCTACAACTTTTATGTTTACCACTTTTTCAAATTATGAAGGAACGAAGCGTTTCGGAAGCGATCTTTGATATGGCTGTGCAGAGAGCGGCGCCCTAGCGGTAAGAAATGACCGCCCGAGCGCCACAGGTTCTGGATTTTTGGTTTGGGACAGTATGGTCCGTGCTAGGGCGGTAATTTCTGACCGCCCAAGAGCCCTGTACAGTGCAAAAGCATTTTTTTAGGTTTGGGAAGGCATAAAATCGAATGGGATCACTTTTTTACTCATTTTCCTTTTCTTCTTTTCTCTTCTCATGGTTTGGAAGCTAGGGTTCCTCATTTCTCCTTCAATCCAACTTCTTCCAAGACATTAATCTTTGATTGAAACCTTAATCTTTGCTTTGAGATTAGAAGTTCTTCTTTTCAAGAGTTTAGGAGCAAGGTAAGAAAGCTTATTTCTTGGTTTAGTGATTGAAGGGAGACATTGGGTTGCTTGGTTTGAGTGTTGAGGTAAGGTTGTTAATATAGTAGTGGTGTTGCCTCTGGCCATTCTATATCCGCAATGTAATTGGCCAATTAACGATGAAAACATGTGCTCTATTATAAGATGCATTTTATGCAGAGGTACAAGTCCCACCTATAAGATTCGTTTTTACGAAGAGGGTTAGCAATGAAAGAACTATCTTATAAGAACTATCAATTCTTCATTTAATCAATGAAATGAATATCATCCCTATGTATTGTTGTATTATGATTCTTGATGGATGATATTAATAATGATTCGATGTTTATGAAATGAGATGGATAATGTTTTCAACAAAATAAAATTGAGGCCATACATTTTATGTTTTACAATAAAATAATATGTATGTATCTTGTTAGTATTGATTCCATTTGCTGAGTTTTATACTCATTCCATTTATGTTCATGTGATGCAGGCACAGGTAAGAAAGATTGATCATCCCTGAGTTTTCGAAGCGAGAGAAGGGAATATGCCAAACATTGGAGATTTCAATTTGATGCTATTTTTGTTATGTTATGGTTATGGTTATTTTGGGAGATATTGTAAATCTTTTTTTTTATTTGATATTAGAAATATGTGTAGATACTAAATTAAATGGTATATGATGTATATGAAAATCTTTTGCATGTGATTTATGTGTTGCTTGAGACAGGTGGCATGTCCTATTTGCGGGGAGATGCTGCCCAATTTTTTTTTAAAATTACACCTTTTCTGCAAATTATATTTCAAAGCTTCCGCATTGATTATGCATTTAAGTCACGAGTGTTACATTTAGTGGTATCAGAACCGAGATTTTCGGACCAATGATTTGGCATATGACTTCCTCTGCTGTCGACAATTCGGTATGTACCTGCATCATTTGATATAATATGGATGTGTAGCGTCAATAATTATGATATGTTATGTGTGGAAATGATTTTAAACTAATATGTATCATAGGATCAAGCCGCCTAAGCGTAAAGCACCAGAAGGGGAGGATAGTTCATCATCTATAGTTGTTGATGAATTTAGTAAGTTACTGAAAGAACAGGCCAAGGTACACGGTGAGCAAATCTAGCAGCTCTTACCGATGCAGAATGCAGGGTGAGGGAGAGAGAGAGAGAGCAAGTGAGGCCCGAGCCTAGTAGTGAAGGCGCATATGAAAGATTTCGTAAGATGAAGCCACCAGAATTTGATGGTAGCACTGATCCCATGGTCGTCTTGGAATGGGTCAAAACTATGGAGGCTATTTATGATTATATTTACTTTGAAGATAAAGATCGAGTCAGCTGTGCCATTTTTCTACTGACCAAGACTGCGAGGATTTTGTAGCCACCAAGGTATCAGTTAATGTCTCGGCACTCAAGTGGCAGGAGTTTAAAGATTTATTCTACGATAAATATTTTTCTCAAGATGTTCGAAGTCAGAAAGTGAAGGAATTTCTAGAAATGAAGCAAGGAAATATGTCAATACAAGAGTATATTCTCAAATTCGAAGAGGAGTGTCGGTTTTCCCCATATCTTGCCAGCAATGACATTGAAAAGGGCGAGCATTTTCTGAGAGGTGTTCGGGCTGAAATTAAAAGAGACGTTCGAATGTCTAAAGCTGCTTCATATAAAGAGATTGTTGAAAAAGCAAGGATGGCCGAGCAGGACGAGAAGGAAATTGACAGAGAAAGACAGTTGAAGCGCCAAGATTTTTCTACTAAGGGCCAAGGTTCTGGATGGAAAGGTAAGGGTAAGTTCAGAGGAAATGAAAAAGAGGATCATCGACCCAAAGCTCCTATGCCACTGCCTGCATATGATCGACCTGTATGTCCAAAATGTGGAAAAATGCATACAGGTGAGTGTTTGGTTGGAAGTTATCGATGTTTTCGTTGTAGAGGTGTTGGACATGTCATCAGAAATTGTCCGGTAAAAGGTGAGAAAAGGAAAGATAGGGTTCAAGATAGAATCTTCTCAATGACTAAAGAAGGTTCAAATCCTGATTCTTCTGTTATATCAGGTACTAACTTAATTTCATGCAAGGCCGCTATTACATTGATTGACACTGGTGCTACGCATTCCTTTATGTCTGAAATTTTCTTGCGCTCCTTGAATGTTGTTCCATCCTATGAACCCCTTCACTATAGTATTTTGTTTCCATCGGGAGACGAAATATGGCCTTCTAGTATTCTTAAAGGTTGTACAGTGCAAGTAAATGAGAAAATCTATTTTGCTGATCTTATTATTATTCCCATGGTGGCGTTTGATGTTATTTTGGGAATGAACTGGCTATCGTCATATCGTGCCGTTATTGACTGCGTAGCTAAGATGGTGCGATTTCTTGCAGAAGATGATGATAGCGGGATTTTCCAGAGTTCAGGTATTTCGCTTGGCACTCCTTGTATTTCTTGTTTGAAAGCTCAGGTAATGTTATCAAAGGAGTGTCAGGGGTTTTTAGCTACTGTAATAGATGTGAATACTGAGATGACAATGAAGTTGAATGAGATTGAAGTAGTTCAGGATTTTCCTGACGTATTTGCAGATGATGTGCCTAGATTGCAACCTGACCGTGAATTTGAGTTTGTGATTGACGTGGTTCCACGTACTGCTCGGATTTCAAAAGCTCCTTACCGAATGGCCCCGACTGAAATGAAGGAGCTGAAGAATCAGTTGCAGGATCTATTAGACAAAGGCTTTATTCATCCGAGTTTTTCTCCATGGGGAGCTCCAGTTTTATTTGTCAAAAAGAAAGATGGATCTTTGTTGTTATGTATTGATTACAGAGAGATCAACAAAGTCACGATCAAGAATAAATATCCATTACCGAGGATTGACGATCTCTTTGATCAGGTACAGGGAGCGACAGTGTTTTCAAAGATCGACCTGCGTTCTTGTTATTATCAGCTGAAAGTTAGGGAAGTCGACGTCCCTAAAACTACATTCAGAACCAGATATGGCCATTATGAGTTCTTAGTCATGTTATTCGGGTTGACGAACGCTCCGTCTGTCTTCATGGATCTAATGAACCAAGTCTTCATGTAATGCCCGAATTTTTATATAATATGGCAGTAGTTTTGATGGTTCTTGGCTTTACGATATGGTATGAATGGTAATGATGTTATAGAATGGAATAGATAATGGATGGGTAGAATCAAAGGTGGAATTTGAGCTAAATAGGTAATGGAAGTGCAGAAACGGTATGAAAAATATGGCACAAGTTGTGGTTTTTAGAATAATATTTTGTATATTGATCCAATTGATGTGAGGCCACTTCCATTAGAAAGATAAGACATAAGGCTATAACTTCCCAGTTTTGAGTTTTGTTCAAATCATTAGGGAAGATGAGCCGAAAGCGTCCCGAAGTGTGTCGTGCGTATCGTCGTTCCTACAATGACACATGTTGGGAGATTGAGCATAATTTTTTACTCAGACCTCCAAATGACATGAGGCCAATTGGAATGCAAGCCAAGATATAGGGCTACAACTTTCTAGTTTACCACTTTTCCTAATTCTTAAGGGAAGAGGCGTTTCGGAAGCGATCTTTGTAGTGGATGTGCACAGAGTGCGCGCCCGGGCGGGAATTAATGTGCGCCCGGGCGGGTCTTGTTCGGGAAAAATGGTGTTTTGGCCGAGAGTTCCGCGCCCGGGCGGAAAAAGATGTCTGCCCGGGCTTTTTCTGCCCGGGCGGCCAGCGATTTAAAAAGCGTGTTTTCGAGATTTAAGTGATATAATAGAAGAGTTGGTTCACTTTTCCCTCATTTCTCTCCTTACTTCTCGATTCTTCACTCCAAGGGAAGCTAGGGCACTCTTTTTCCTTCATTGGTCCCTTTGATTCTAGTTACTTGTTGGGCTTTTGGAGTAAGAGCAAGAGCATTTTGGGTTCAAGGAACTAAGGTAAGCTTGTGAGTTTAGTTATTGTTGTATTTTGGTGTTGAGGAATTTTGGAGATTGTGATTGTGTTGGTTTGAATTTAAAATTGAATTGTAGAGGAGCTAACTCTTTAGCACGCTTGTTATGTGTTTGATAAAATGATTCAATAAATGTTTTTATGGCATATTACGGTTAAGAAATTTACGGATCTTGGTTCGAAGCAGTATTGAATTAATTATGAATTTTGTACAGAAACAGCTATGTTTTGATAAGTGATCCGAGTTCTTGAGTTATAGTAGATTTCAGAGGTTCAAGACTTCTCACCTACACATTTCGATCTTCTTTTGGTAATATTTGAAGGTATGTTACGGTCGGTAACATACGAGGTAAAAGTATCATTTTTATTTTAAATTGAAAACTCTATGGCTCGATGAACTATTGGTGATTTGATGATGATTGTTGTATTGAGATGAGTTGATTATGATATCGAAATGATGATATTGATTTGCATCATTACATTGCATATTGAGCCACTTTTTGATTCAGATTTGATATGGCGGAGGTCGCCTTGATTTATTGATTTGTTGGACGTATGGGGCTATAGTTGAGTTGGCATAGTGTATGCGGAGTTCGCTGCTATGGCCTGAACACTCACTATAGGCGCACCATAGTCCTGGGATTGTAGAACACAGCACCCCACCCCGAGCGGATGAGTCGGTGGATGTTGCTGGGTGATTCTATTCCCTTGGGTACCCTATGACCAGATGATTCACTTGATCTTGAGATTTATTGATAGCCCACAGCTTCTGATCATGCATTGGATTATATTGCATCTTTATGAATTTTATATGAGATATTTGAAATTTTAATTCTCATATGTTATTTATTGTATCATACTGGGTTTATACTCACCGGCACGTCGGCTACCTCTTGTTTTCATGTGCTTGACGGTAAGTGAGGCGAGGCTTAGGATGCCAGAGTCCAGCTCCAGGCGAGGAGATACGAGTTAGAGTGGGATTCTCGGGTCTTAGGAGCTATGTGATGTTGTTTGGATTTCTTTGGTTCACTACTTTTTGTTGGCATGTTGAAAATTATATTTCAAACATTTGAGATCATTAAATTATTTTGATGATGTTTATGTGAATTTGTGAACCACAAATTATGTATTTACTAAATCATTTGGTTTGTTACAATTATAATTATTAGTATTAGATATCGGACCCGGGCCCCACATTAGGTGGTATCAGAGCGTAAGATATTTGGGAACAGGGTAGATCGAGTCAGTTGGAATTTCTTGATCATGTGATATATTTGCTAGGCGCATTTTCATTGTGCTATAATGTGAAATACATGATCATAATTAAGATATTATATTGTTGAGCTTTATTCGAGATTTTGAGATTATTGAGTCTCAAGAGCCAGAGATGGTTGATACAAGATTGAGATGATTATGATATTGTGATTTTATATGTGTTTGATCTATTTTATATCAGACATGGCTACTCGAGGTAGAGGTCGTGGTAGACATAGACAGAACGTACTAGTGGCACAAGATCAGGGCAGTGCTACTCATACTCAGATGGATATAACTCTGACTCCAATGGAGATACTGTTAGCCAGATTTCAGTCTTTGCACCCACCGATGTTGAAGGGTACCGAGAATGCATTAGAGTGTGAGAACTGGTTGGAGAATATGGATCAATTATTTGAATCTCTTGAGTATCCAGATGATCGTAGAATCAAATTAGTTGTTAATCAGTTATTGGATGTTGCTAAGAGTTGGTGGATAATGACCAAGAAAGCTTTAGAGGGTCGAGGTACGATTGTTACCTGGGATATTTTTAAATCTGAATTTTATCAGCGTTTCTTTCCTACCTCTCACAGGAAAGATAGGGGAGCCGAGTTTGCAAATTTAAAACATGGAAATCTTAATATTGAGGACTATGTTGCTAAGTTCTCGAATTTACTGAGATTTTCTCCTCATGTAGCATCCGATGAAGAAGCTAAGGCCGATCACTTCATAAATGGTCTTAACCCAGATATATTTACTTTGGTTAATACCGGAAGGCCTAACACTTTTGCTGAGGCTCTTGATCGAGCAAAGGGAGCTGAAACTGGAATCTTTAGGCAGAGAGGTTTTTAGTATTCGCAACGACCCCAACAGCAACAGTTCCGACAGCATTTCAGACAGGGTAATAGTGGCGGTAACAGTGAAAACATAAGAGAGCAGTTCAAGGCTAGAGGCAAGCAATTTAAGAGGCATGGCAGTAATTTTTCGAGTTCTAGTGGATCGAGACAGTCTGGTTCAGTTCAGAGCAATGGTTATTCAGGTCCGACTTGTGGTCAGTGTGGTGGTAGACATTATACCGATCAGTGTAGTGGAATCTCGGGAGCTTGCCACTTTTGTAACCAGGTGGGACACTATGCTCGAGTGTGCCCTAACCGTGGCAGTGAAATATCTCAGAGTGGGGGATCATCGAGACAGACACCTCACCAGAATCGTCAGACCCCTACAGTTCATTCTTATCAGCAATCAAACCGGACAGATCAGAACAAACAGAGTGGTGGCCAGAGGGTAGGACAGCCACCTAGACAGCAGGCTTGAGTTTTTGCACTCACTGAGGATAAGGCACATAATGCTCCAGATAATGTTATTGCAGGTAATTGTTTTCTTTCAAGTTATCCTGCTTATGTTTTGATGGATACTGGTGCATCACATACTTTCATAGCTGAGCACTTTGTCTCGTTGCATTCATTGCATTCTATGCCATTTCTACATTATCTATTTCTACTCCACTGGGCAAAGTGATGAGGTCAGCAGAAATGATAAGTGCTTGTGAATTTCGTTATGAGGATAATGTCATTGAGATTGATTGCATTGTGTTGGAGATGTCTGATTTTGACTGCATAGTTGGTATTGACATGTTGACAAGATACATGGCTACAGTAGATTGTTTTCAGAAGATTGTTAAGTTTAGGCCTGATATGACAGATCAACGGACATTTAATGGTAAAGGTTCTCGAGCTAAGATTCCTTTGATATCTGTTTTGTCCATGACTCGTTTGTTGCAGAAAGGAGCCGAATGTTTCTTGGTTTATGCAATTGATATTTCAAGGTCAGTACCTATATTGACAGATATTCCAATTGTTAGTGAATTTTCAGATGTATTTCCAAATGAGATTCCAGGATTTCCTCCAGTCCGAGAGATTGATTTCAACATTGAGTTGATGTCAGGTACACAACCTATTTCTAGAGCTCCTTATACTATGGCGCCAATTGAACTGAAGGAACTAAAGGAACAACTTGAGGATCTATTGGCTAAAGGATATATAAGACCAAGTGTTTCACCTTGGGGTGCTCCGGTTTTATTCGTGAAGAAGAAAGATGGGTCTATGAGGCTTTGTATCGATTATAGACAGTTGAATAAAGCCACAGTAAAGAATAAGTATCCTTTGCCAAGGATTGATGATCTCTTTGACCAATTGCAGGATTCTTCAGTATATTCTAAGATTGATTTAAGATCCGTATATCATCAGTTAAGAGTTAGAGAGACAGATGTGCCTAAGACTGCTTTTCGTACCAGGTATGGGCATTTTGAATTTTTGGTTATGCCTTTTGGGTTGACCAATGCACCTGCGGTATTTATGGATTTGATGAACCGTGTGTTTCAAAGGTATATAGATTAATTTGTTGTGGTCTTCATTGATGATATTCTTATTTATTCAAAATCTTAATTTGAGCATGCCGAGCACTTGAAAGCTGTTTTGCAAATTTTGAGAACTGAAAAGTTGTATGCTAAATTATCGAAATGCGAGTTTTGGTTGCATAGAGTGGTTTTCCTTGGACATGTGGTTTCGAGTGCTGGTATATCAGTTGATCCGAGTAAAGTTGAGGCAGTCATTAATTGGTCTAGACCGACATCAGTTCCCGAGGTACGTTGTTTTATGGGTTTGGCTGGATATTATCGCAGATTTATTGAAGGATTCTCACAGATTGCGAGGCCAATTACCAAACTGACACAAAAGAATGTACCATTTATTTGGTCGCAAGCATGTGAGGCTAGTTTTGTTGAACTTAAGCAGAGATTGACTAGTGCCCCTGTTCTGACTATTCCATCAGGTGTAGGAGGATTTATAGTGCACAATGATGCTTCACCTCAAGGACTAGGTTGTGTATTAATGCAGCATGGCCGTGTGGTTGCCTATGCTTCACGACAGTTGAAGCCACATGAGTCTAGATACCGAGTGCATGACTTGGAACTAGCAGCAGTGGTTTTTGCCTTAAAGATTTGGCGTCACTACTTGTATGGGGAGAAATTTGAGATATTCACTGATCATAAGAGTTTGAAATACCTCTTTTCACAAGCAGAGCTGAACATGAGACAGAGGCGTTGGTTAGATTTGTTGAAAGACTATGATTGCGAAATAAAATATTATCCAGGAAAGTCTAATGCAGCAGCCGATGCTTTGTGCAAAAAAGTATGCAATATGTCCTTGATCACTAGCAGTGTATCTGACTTAATAGAAGAATGTTGTCTTTCTGGTTTGGATTTTGTGGTAGATACTCAACCTATAAGAGTATTTATGATTCAGGCAGAGCCAGAGTTGTTTGTAAAGATTAAAGAGGCTCAAAGGGTAGATCAAAGCATTCAGAAATCAGTTGAACTCGTCAGATCAGGACATCAATCAGAATTTCAGGTCAATAATGAGGGTATTTTGTTTGTGAATGATCGTATTGTAGTTCCTAATATTTCAAAGTTAAGGATACAGATTTTGCGTGATGCTCATTGCAGTAAGTTCAGTGTACACCCTGGAAGTAAAAAGATAAACAATGATTTGAAGAAACAATTTTGGTGGAAAAGAATGAAATCTGACATAGCAGAATTTGTATCTCATTGTTTGAATTGTCAACAAGTGAAAGCAGAAAGGAAGCAACCAGGAGGTCTTTTGCATAGCCTTAAGGTTCCAGAATGGAAGTGGGACCATATAACCATGGACTTTGTCACGAAATTGCCAAGGTCGTCGAGGGGTTGCGATGCAATTTGGGTTATAGTTGACAGATTAACTAAGTCTTTGTGTTTCATTCCTTATCAGATGACATATAGGCATGATCAGATGGCCAGATTGTATATCAGAGAAGTTTTGAGATTGCATGGTGTGCCTAAGTCCATTGTATCAGATCGTGATCCCAGATTTTCTTCTCATTTTTGGCAGAGTTTACAAGAGGCCCTTGGTACTCGTTTGCATTTGAGTACAGCATATCATCCTCAGACAGACGGACAGTCAGAACGTACTATTCAGACATTAGAGGATATGCTGAGAGCTGTATTGATGGATTTTGGTATTGGTTGGCAGGATTCGTTACCACTTGTCGAGTTTTCTCATAACAACAGTTATCAAGTGAGTATTGGAATGTCACCATTTGAAACACTATATGGCAGGAAGTGTCGATCTCCTCTGTATTGGGATGATTTATCTGAAGCACCAATTGTAGGACCTGATATGATAAGAGAAATGACAGAGAAGGTGAAATTGATTCAGAGTCGTATGAGAGCTGCTCAGGATAGACAGGCTAAGTATGCGAACATCAGGAGACGGCCGTTGATTTTTGAGAAAGTTGACAGAGTTTTTCTGAAAATATCTCCTTTTCGTGGTACAGTTAGATTTGGAAAGAAGGGTAAATGATCACCGAGATTCATAGGTCCGTATGAGATTTTAGAACGTGTTGGTGATTTGGCTTATAGATTAGCTCTTCCTCCTGCGTTATCAAGTGTTCATGATGTTTTTCATGTGTTCATGTTGAGGAAATATCATACAGATCCTTCTCATGAACTTCCACCCGATGAGGTTGAGTTAGATCAGAATTTGAGCTACATTGAGAAACCGATTCAAATTCTAGACAGAAAAGATAAGCAACTCAGAAATAAATTGATACCGTTGATTAAAGTACAGTGGAACAAACATGGTGTCGAGGAGGCAACTTGGGAATTAGAAGATAAAATGAGACAAAAATATCCCGACTTATTCAAATGAAGTACGCTTCTATTCTCGGTTTTAATTTCAGTATTAATTATTACATGTTAGACTTGGAGGAGATGATTGATTTCGAGGACGAAATCTATTTTTAGAGGGGAGGAATTGTAATGCCCGAATTTTGATATAATATGGCAGTAGTTGTGATGGTTCTTGGCTTTACGATATGGTATGAATGGTAATGATGTTATAGAATGGAATAGATAATGGATGGGTAGAATCAAAGGTGAAATTTGAGCTAAATAGGTAAAGGAAGTGCAGAAACGGTATAAAAAACATGGCACAAGTTGTGGTTTTTAGAATAATGTTTTGTATATTGATCCAATTGATGTGAGGCCACTTCCATTAGAAAGATAAGACATAAGGCTATAACTTTGCAGTTTTGAGTTTTGTTCAAATCATTAGGGAAGATGAGCCAAAAGCGCCCCGAAGTGTGTCGTGCGTATCGTCGTTCCTACAATGACACATGTTGGGAGATTGAGCATAACGTTTTACTCAGACCTCCAAATGACATGAGGCTAATTGGAGATGCAAGCCTAGATATAGGACAACAACTTTCTAGTTTATCACTTTTCCTAATTCTGAAGGGAAGAGGCGTTTCGGAAGCGATCTTTGTAGTGGATGTGGGCAGAGTGCGCGCCCGGGCGGGAATTAATGTGCGTCCGGGCGGGTCTTGTTCGGGAAAAATGGTGTTTTGGCCGAGAGTTCCGCGTCCGGGCGGAAAAAGATGTCTGCCCGGGCGGCCAGCGATTTTTAAAAAGCGTGTTTTCGAGATTTAAGTGATATAATAGAAGAGTTGGTTCACTTTTCCCTCATTTCTTTCCTTACTTCTCGATTCTTCACTCCAAGGGAAGCTAGGGCACTCTTTTTCCTTCATTGGTCCCTTTGATTCTAGCTACTTGTTGGGCTTTTGGAGTAAGAGCAAGAGCATTTTGGGTTCAAGGAACTAAGGTAAGCTTGTGAGTTTAGTTATTGTTGGATTTTGGTGTTGAGGAATTTTTGAGATTGTAATTGTGTTGGTTTGAATTTAAAATGGAATTGTAGAGGATTTAACTCTTTAGCACGCATGTTATATATTTGATAAAATGATTCAATAAATGTTTTTATGGCATATTACGGTTAAGAAATTTACGGATCTTGGTTCGAAGCAGTATTGAATTAATTATGAATTTTGTACAGAAACAGCTCTGTTTTGATAAGTGATCCGAGTTCTTGAGTTTTAGTAGATTTCAGAGGTTCAAGACTTCTCACCTACACATTTCGATTTTCTTTTGGTAATATTTAAAGGTATGTTACGGTCGGTAACATACGAGGCAAAAGTATCATTTTTATTTTAAATTGAAAACTCTATGGCTCGATGAACTATTGGTGATTTGATGATGATTGTTGTATTGAGATGAGTTGATTATGATATCGAAATGATGATATTGATTTGCATCATTGCATTGCATATTGAGCCACTTTTTGATTCAGATTTGATATGGTGGAGGTCGCCTTGATTTATTGATTTGTTGGACGTATGGGGCTATAGTTGAGTTGGCATAGTGTATGCGGAGGTCGCTACTATGGCCTGAACACTCTATAGGCGCACCATAGTCCTGGGATTGTAGAACACAGCACCCCACCCCGAGCGGATGAATCGGTGGATGTTGCTGGGTGATTCTATTCCCTTGGGTACCCTATGACAAGATGATTCACTTGATCTTGAGATTTATTGATATCCCACAGCTTCTGATCATGCATTGCATTATATTGCATCTTTATGAATTTTATATGAGATATTTGAAATTTTAATTCTCATATGTTATTGATTGTATCATACTGGGTTTATACTCATCGGTACGTCGGCTACCTCTTGTTTTCATGTGCTTGACGGTAGGTGAGGCGAGGCTTAGGATGCCAGAGTCCAGCTCCAGGCGAGGAGATACGAGTTAGAGTGGGATTCTCGGGTCTTAGGAGCTATGTGATGTTGTTTGGATTTTTTTGGTTCACTACTTTTTGTTGGCATGTTGAAAATTATATTTCAAACATTTGAGATCATTAAATTATTTTGATGATGTTTATGTTAATTTGTGAACCACAAATTATGTATTTACTAAATCATTTGGTTTGTTACAATTATAATTATTAGTATTAGATATCGGACCCGGGCCCCCATACTTCAAGCCATATCCGGATAGCTTCGTTATCGTTTTCATTGACGATATCCTGATTTATTCCAAGACACGGGAAATTCATGCCAAGCATCTCAGAACTGTATTGCAGTTATTGAGGGAAAAGAAGTTATACGCAAAGTTGAAAAATTGTGAATTCTGGTTAGAGCAAGTATAATTTCTGGGCCATATCATTTCGAGAGACGGCATTGCAGTGGATCCCATGAAGATTGAAGCAATTAAACAATGGCCTACGACAGTCTCCAAGGTGCGTAGTTTTCTTGGTTTGGTTTGGCAGGTTATTATCGATGTTTTATTGCCAATTTCTCCAAAATAGCCCTGCCATTAACCAATCTGACAAGGAAAGTGGTGAAGTTTGAGTGGACAAACGAATGCCAATACGGATTTCAAGTGTTGAAAGACAAGTTGACATCAGCCCCTATTCTAGCACTTTCGTGCGGCACTGAATATTTTATTGTATACACTGATGCGTCAAAGATGGGACTTGGAGCTGTACTGATGCAGCGTGGGAAAATAATCGCTTATGCTTCTCGTCAGTTGAATGACTACGAGAAGAATTATCCCACCCACGATCTTGAATTGGCGCATGTGGTCTTCGCATTGAAAATATGGAGACATTATCTGTATGGCGAGAAATGTGAAGTTTTCACAGACCACAAGAGCTTTAAATATCTATTATAACAGAAGGAACTCAATATGCGGCAGAGGAGGTGGTTAGAACTTGTTAAAGATTATGATGTGACCATTAGCTACAACCCAGGTAAAGCAAACGTCATTGCAGATGCTTTGAGCCGCAAGTCAGTTTCTTCTTTGAGCTCGTTGATTCTGAAGCCGTTATTATTGTGTAGAACCCAAAAACCAGATTACGTATAAGCTATGCATAATTGCTATTATTTAAATTAAAAGTGATTTTTATGCATTCATAAATTGTTTAATTCATTTTAAAATCGTAAAGCTATGATTATTTATTTTAATCGCAAGAGTTTAGTTTTTATCTTTTCGGATAAATACGCGAGGCCGAACCAGAGATGGAGAATTGAGATAAAATTGATAATAAGAAAATATTCCTAAATTTAATTTAAGCCAAGGAATAATTTATTTTAATGAGAAAGAAGGTTTTCAAGATTTATTTAAATTAATTGGATAAAAGTTATTAAGTAAGTTCTTTTATGTTCAATAGTTAATTAAAAGCCTATATTAAAGTGTGTAACCAATTGAGATAAAATTTATCTAGGCCTAATGTATTCAAGAAACTTTAACCTAACATTTCAATAATTATTTTAAGACCAAGCCATGCTATGCAAGAAATCTTTGTCCTAATTAAATTGTTAATTCACTAAAATACATATTGAGTGTTTTAAACTTTAAGAAGTAAAAATACAAGATTTAAGCAATATTTTACCTTGCATCTAGGCATAAAATTTTGGCCATCACACCACCCAAATCCCTCCATTTTGTGCAACTAGATAGGGAAAGGAATCATTGCCTATTGCCATTCAACCCCTCATATGAAACTTCCATCTAGATGCATTCTTGACCCATTTAATTTGTAACCTTCCCCTTCACTCCTTAGCATCCTCTCCACCCTCTCATTCAAAAATTTCAGAGAATAACAGTAGCTAGAATCGTGAGTAGCAGCAAGGGGATAAGAGAGAAAAGAAAACTCCGTCTCCGTCGTGCCGTGTTCGTCTTAGTACTTTGTTTTGTTCAAAAACCGATTTTCAGGCATGTTTATATTGTCCATTTCTCTTCAATCAAGTCCTATAGATATTATAAAACAATATTTGTTCATGATTTAAGAAGCACAAAACCGAAAATAACAACAACTTGTAAAATTCTGCACAACCCCTTCTCGGCCTTGGCTTTATGCTTCACGGTTGGATTATTTTTGTTTGTTGCTGGGAGTTGGTCGGTTCCAGGCGCTCAAGGCTGCATCTAGGCACGTACTAGAGTGATTTAGAGTCATGTTGGTTCATTGGTTCAAGCCCATGCACTTGAGATAAAGACTTGACAGCAACTTCCACATAGTTGCAAGTTTGAGTCTCGATTTTTGATTGTTGGTTGTCTAATGTGAGCGTTCGAATCATGGTTGGTCCAAGGCCTGTAGCTATGGTTAGAACCATCCCTTATCATGTCTAGGACGTGACCAAGATAGCCTTTCAAGGCCTGGTTCACGAGTACATCGAAATTTTTAAAGAACCATACAAGTGCCCCTCGGTTTTCTTGTTCTGGTGTGGGTGAGTGAAACTTTGGCTTCTTGGTGTTTGGTGGGTTTTGGTAGGCTTCTAGCCCATAGCCATGGTTCATAAAACACTTCATTATGTCTAGATCAAGCCTTGGTCAATTATATGGCCATTGGAACGATGCAAGACAGCAGACAATTCGAGACATCACAGTACAGAATTTTTAGGTGTTCTCGATTTGAACTTTGTGTTGTCCTAGGGATTTGCTTGGATTGTGGTTGGCCTATGGCCCTTAGCCATGGTTCAAGCCATGCCTTCGTATGTTGGTAAGAGACTTTGGTCGGTGGTTCAAGCCGCAATGGCCATTAGTTTCATAAAATGATCAAAAAAGCACAGTTGCTGCCACTGTGTTATGACAGCAGCATGGCTTCGGTTCAGAAGTCTTCTTCGAGTTCTTGGTTTGCTTTTAGCCTATGGCCTTGGATTTGACAGTACCTTAGTGAGTTGGGAAGGTCATTTTTTTAGCCGTTTGTGATTCGTGGATTACAATTCTTAGGGTTATTATTTCATCATGTTAAGTTTATTTTAATCATGACTAAATGATGGTTCGATGTTGGTTCGGGTTGGTACGGAGTCATGGTTAGAAATTTAGTTGTTGTTCTCGTTGGCCCCGTTTTTGGTTCGATTACGAAGTTGTTCTCAAGATAAAAATATTTGCATGTGTCTCATATTAGAATTAGGTCGCAGCAAGACTAGGAACGATCCAACTCATTCGGTAAAAGCAGGGTTATAATTATATTACGTGCATTAAATATAAAATGTTTATTATGATATATATGTGATATGTCTTGTGGGCCCCTCATGCTTATGGGATCTCCACCCGGTGACTTACGACCGGTTTATGTTTATGTATGGGTACGGACATCCAATCCAAGGGCTGTGGTGATCTATACCGCCCAGTATACTGTGGTTTAGTCTGATCAAACGTTCATGTTATGTTACGGGCCACTTGCAATAAAACATTATCTCTACCAGAAAAATCTCATTATGATATTTTATGACAGGGCTCTATCGATCAAATCTTTTACGTACGATTTTTAGATATGCACGTATTTATAATTACTCATGACATGATTTTCACCTTACGCTTTACGATCCGATATTTTTACGATTACACGAAATTTTATGATATATTTACTTGTTATTCACGATATATGCATGCTGAGTCTTTAGTCTCACTAGATTTGAGTTGTAGGTACTGATGAGGTCGTGACGAGGGCGGGGACCAGTGAGTTAGCTTGGGTCAGCAGTAGTAGGAACCCGAGGACCTCATGTTTCAGTTTATTCATCTTTTTATGTTCAGACTCAGTTTTACTATGTTGCATTATTTTTAAGTGATTGTTTTGAAACACAATATTTACTTCCGCTGTTATTTTAAAGTTAAATCTATTATCTGTTTATTTTATGAACGATGCATGTTATTTATTTAAAGAGAAAAATTTTAAATAATTCAGCAAAATTACGAATACGAAATACGGGCCTCTACAGTTGGTATCAGAGCCTATGTTCTTGTAAAGGGTTGTACTACTACTGACCTCGAGAAGCTCATAAAGTCACGCCTACGGTCTGTAAGTTTTACGTTTACGCATTTCGTTTAAAGCATGAAATTTTTTAACAGCATGTTTTCAAGAAATGTTTTATGTCAAGATTATGATTATGCGGTATTTCTTTAAATTTAAAGAAATAATAGAATTATGCATGTTGGTTATGTGTGGGTTATGCATGGAACAGTATGCCTCCTAGACTCATTATTGATCGCACGAGAGATGAGGAGCATTGTCATGAGGACGGTGAGGATCATAGGCAAGAGAGAGATCTACCGCCACCCCCTCCACCGGACATGAACGCCCAGATGTTAGCCGGAATGACATAGTTCTTCGCACAGTTTGCGGGGAACAATGTTGCGGTAGCCAGGCAGACGGGGCCTGAGGCTACCTATGAGCGGTTCATGAAGATGAGACCGAAGGAGCTCTCAGGGACGACAGATCCTATGATTGCCGAGGGCTGGATTAAGTCCCTTGAGGTTATCTTCGAATTCATGGAACTTGGAGATGAGGATAGGGTTCGTTGTGCGACCTATCTGTTTGGAGGAGACGCTCGCTTGCGGTGGGAAGGAGCATCTGTAGCCCAGAATTTGGCCACTCCGAGCTGGACGCGGTTTACAGAGGTATTCTACTCTAAATATTTTACTGACGAGGTGCGTTCCAGGTTTACCAGGGAATTTATGACCCTGAGGCAGGGAGACATGACTGTTACGGAGTTTATCCGTAAGTTTGAGAGGGGTTGCCATTTCGTACCACTAATTGCAAATGATGCTGGAGCCAAGTTGAGGCAATTTATGGATGGTCTGCGGCCGATCCTGCACCGTGATGTTAGGGTGGCAGGCCCTACTACCTATGATGTTGCTGTCTCCAGAGCTCTAGCTGTAGAGCAGGATCAGAATGATATTGAGAGAGATCGCCAGGGCAAGCGACCAGTCCAAGCGCCGCACCGCCCTCCTCAGCAGCAACATCAAAGTAAGAAGCCTTTCCACGGCCCATCCAAGAGCAGAGGACAGCAGCAGTAAGGACGTGTAGCCCCGAGGACCTCGGAGTACCCAGTATGTGCCAAGTGCTCACGCCGCCATACTGGAGTTTGTAGGTATGGTTCCGGGATGTGCTACAAGTGTGGTATTCCAGACCACTTACTGATGAATTGCCCTCAGGGGAGTCTACCTACCCAAGGTAGAGTTTTTGCTCTTCATGCAGCGGAGACAAAACCGGAGACGATGCTCTTGACAGGTATCTTAAAGCTTTAAGTTTATATTAGACATTTAATGTTTTGGGAGTCTGGGTTAAGATCTTGAACATAGAATTGGTGATAGGATGGCATGTTCTAATCAGTGTTACTTTCGGGAATTTAGAGTAGAAGAACTTTGACCTTCACATGACTATAACTTTCAAAATTATTGGTTTAGCATGATGTTCCAACCTTTCAGGGAGAATTTTTATAGCTGATTCAGCTACAAATGCCTTGATAGATTCAGGGGCTACTCATTCGTTCATTTCGGAGACCTTTGTGAATTTCCTCAAGGTCAAGATCATTGGGCTAGATATAGCGTATTCAGTAGTACTGCCTTCTGGGAGGAGATGACAGCTACTAATGTGATCCGGGACATAGACCTCGAACTTCATGGTAATCTTGTTTATGCGGATATTATCGTATTACCGATGCCAGAATTTGATATCATTCTGGGTATGGACTGGCTATTAAGGAACAGAGTTTTGATTGACTTCCAGCGGAGATATGTTCAAGTCCGACCGCTTGGGAGAGAACAGTTGTTATCGAACATGACAGGTACTTTCATTTACCGCGTATAATATCTTGTGTCCAGGCGAGGAAGCTCATGCATAAAGGGTGTCGAGCGTTTTTAGCGATTTTTGTATCTGTTCCCGAGACAACAAGTCAGTCAGCCTCCGATGTCCCAATTGTCAGAGACTTTCTAGACGTTTTTCCTGATGACATCTCTGGTATGCCACCTGTGCGAGAGGTAAAGTTTTCTATTGAGCTTATGCCAGGTACCACACCGATCTCAAAGGCACTGTACCGTTTAGCACCGACAAAGATGGCAGAACTCAAGAAGCAAATCCAGGAACTTCTTGACAAGGAATTCATTCGTCCGAGTTGTTCGCCATGGGGAGCGCCAGTCTTATTTGTGAAGAAGAAGGATGGTTCGATGAGGCTCTGCATTGATTACCGGGAATTGAACAGAGTTATAGTGAAGAACAAATACCCACTTCCGCGGATTGAAGATTTATTTGATCAGTTGCAGGGAGCTTCAGTATTCTCAAAGATTGATCTGCGTTCTAGTTATCACCAGTTGAGGGTGAAAGAGGTCGATGTTCTCAAGACTGCTTTTAGGACTCGTTATGGCCACTTCGAGTTCCTTGTGATGCCATTCAGTTTGACGAATGTGCCAGTATCTTGATCAGTTCGTGATAGTATTCATAGACGACATTCTCGTCTACTCAAAGGATCAAGAGGATCACAGCAGACATCTGACCGCAGTATTGCAGACTTTGCAAAAGCACAAGTTATTCGCAAAGTTCAGTAAGTGCGAGTTCGAGTTAGAGAAGGTGGCGTTCTTAGGCCACGTCATTTCTAGCAGCGATATTGAGGTAGACCCAGCGAAAGTTGCAGCAGTCGGAGATTGGGTTGTGCCGTAGAATGCATCAAAGATCCGAAGTTTCCTTGGGCTAGCAGGATATTATCGAAAGTTTATTCAGGGATTCTCCTCTATCGCGGTTCCACTCACGTCGTTGACAAAGAAGAATGCTAAGTATGTGTGGAGCGATGAGTGTCAGAAGTGCTTCGATACTTTGAAGCAAGCTCTTATTTCAGCACCAGCATTGGCCATGCCTTCAGGACCCGGAGATTTTGTTTTGTATACCGATGCTTCGAAACTCGGTTTAGGCGCAGTGTTGATGCAGCATGGGAAGGTGACAGCATATGCTTCTCGTCAGTTGAAGATCCATGAGAAGAATTACCCTACCCACGACCTAGAGTTGGCAGCCGTAGTATTTGCCTTGAAGATTTGGAGGCATTATTTGTACGGAGAGAAGTGCCGGATCTTTACCGACCATAAGAGCCTCAAGTACTTCTTTACACAAAAAGAGTTGAATATGCGTCAGAGGCGTTGGTTGGAGCTAGTAAAGGACTATGACTGTGACATTAGCTGCCACCCTGGCAAAGCTAATATAGTTGCGGATGCGTTGAGCATGAAAGTCGCAGTGATGGCTCATATGGCGACTCCGAGACCTCTTCAGTTTGAGATGCAGAGGTTTGATCTAGAGACATATCCTCAAGGTAGAGTTCCCCGTCTATCTACTTTGATGATTCAGTCTTCTCTTCTAGACCGTATTCGCAGTGGACAGTCAGCAGATGAGCAGTTGGCGAAGTGGAGGCCTAGAGATGAGGCCAAGGGCAGTATTTTGTATACAGTTAGCGACAGTATTGTGAGATATCGAGACAGAATGTGGGTTCCTAGCAGCGGTTCTATTCGAGCGGATATTTTATCTGAAGCCCATATGTCTCCGTACTCTATTCATCCTGGGAGTACAAAGATGTACAAAGATCTGCAGTTGTTGTATTGGTGGCCCGGGATAAAGAAGGATATCAGACGTTTTGTATCCGAGTGTCTGACGTGCCAGCTAGTGAAAGCGGAGCATCAGAGACCAGCAGGTATGCTCAAGCCTCTTCCTATTCCCAAGTGGAAGTGGGAGAACGTTACCATGGACTTCGTGGTCGGTTTGCCGAAGTCAGTCAGAGGTTCTAATGCTATCTGGGTGATTGTTGGTCGTCTTACCAAATCAGCGCACTTCTTGCCTATTAAGACGACTTTCACCATGATTCAGTATGCAGAGTTGTATATTCGGGAGATAGTCCGACTTCATGGTATTCCCGTTTCTATAGTGTCTGACCAAGATCCTAGATTCACTTCCTCATTTTGGAAGAGTCTGCATTCAGCTATGGGTACAAAGTTGTTGTTTAGCACAGCTTTCCACCCTCAAGACGGATGGTCAGTCCGAGAGAGTTATCCAGATTTTGGAGGATCTTCTCCGTGCCTGTGTCATCGATTTCTCAGGGAGCTGGGAGTCGAAGTTGCCATTGGTGGAATTTACCTATAACAACAGTTTTCAGTCGTCTATAGGTATGGCTCCATATGAAGCACTGTACGGTCGTAAGTGTAGATCGCCTATTCATTGGGATGAAGTAGGGGAAAGATCAGAATTGGGCCCGGAGATTATTCAGCATACTGCCGATGTAGTAGTCAAGATCCGGGATAGAATGAGGACTGCTCAGAGCCGACAGAAGAGTTATGCGGATCAGAGGAGGAGAGATCTTGTAGAACCCGTAAGTCAGTAGACGTATAAGCCGTGCATAATTCTAGATTTTTAAATTTAATTGACTTCATTGCATGATTATTTTAAATGCATTTATTTGAAGTTAATTATTTTATTATTTCAGTTCAGTAGTTTGATTTTTAGCATTTCAGTTATTTCAGTGAGGCCGGACCGGAGTTGGAGTTTTGAGATAGAATTTAAGATTCGAGAAATATTTCCAGAAGTTAATTTAGCTAGCAACCAAGTTCATTTAAGTTAGAAAGGGAGGTTTGAGGATTTAATTTAATTATTTGAGGTGATTAAGAAATGAACTCATTTAAGTTATTAAATTAAGGGGTTAGCTCACTAAAATTATTTAAAGGATTAGTAAGGCTTTCAAGGATTATTAGTTGACTAGATAACCAACATTTCCCCTTTATTTTATTATGCATTTTTCGGCCACCCTTAGTTGCTAGAAGATTCATTTTCCAACTCATCAACTTTGACCAATTCTTTGCATGTAATTAGTAGAATAATTCTAGGATTTTTGGGAGCACAATTTAATTAATTAATGGACATATCCTAGACTAGAAAACAAGCTAATATTCGGCCACCTCATCCCCAAGTAGACTTGATATCAAACAACAATTCAAATTTCAAAGGAGAGTGGACTTAGTCTTGATTCATTCCTTATATCTTGCACCCTTTCTCCTCACCTTCCTAACCATTTTTCCCCTCTCTTTTCTTTCGAAATCTGAGTGAAATTTTAAGCTGAGAACCGTGGGAATCCAGTAGGAAAATAAGGGAGAGAAATCGAGAGCATGAAAGGTAGACAAGAAGCGCTCCACCTCCTCCGTGCCGCGTCGTCGTCGTTTCGTTCGTTTTCTTTCGAAACGAAACCAGGCATGTCTAGATCTCTTTCAAACCTCAATCAAGTCATATTATTAATTATTTTTCAGTACATGATCAGATTTTATCATTTCAAAAACCGAAATTTTCAGCAAAACAAGAAAGAAAATTCTGCACAGATTTTTATCGACTTCCATGCTTCACGATTGGTATGTTTTGTTTCGATTTCAGGGATGGATCGTTCCACGGGCTCGAGGCTTCATATAGACATGTACTAGGACATGTTAGGGCCATGATAGATCGTGAGTTTCAGTTCCATACATGCTGGAACGAGCACATGACAGCAACCTCCCCATTAGTGCAGAATGTTGTTCGAAAAATTCAGTTTCTTGTCATGGAGGAAGGATCTGATCTTGGCTGCCCCAAGGGCCTATAGCCATGGTTGGATCACTTCCCAAGCATGTCTAAGACGTGACTAAGTTGCCCTTTTGGTGGCTTGGTCCATGGTTCATCGGTTTTTAATAAAAACGTCAAAACAGCCCCTATACCCCTTCGGCTTCTTCATTTGTTCAGCTTTTGGTTCGTTCTTTTGTTGCTTGGTATGGATCTTGGTTGGCCTATGGCCCTTAGCCACGGTTCATATCATGCGCCTAGATGTCTAGATCGTGCCATGATCAATGAAATGGCCACTGGAATGACGCAAGACATCGATCATAGCATAAACACTACACACGCATTCAAGATGCTCTCGGTTGGACCCTTCGGTTGAGTTATGGTGTGACGTGGATTGTGGCTGGCCTAGGGACCTTAGCCGTGGTTCAAATCATTCCTTGGGATGTTGGTAAGAGTCTCTGGTTGGTGGTTCACGCCCCTAATGGCCGATAGTCTCGAAACCAACGCAAGTCTTGTAGTTGCGCAGCTGCTGGAAATTTACAGCAAGTTGCTGTGTCGTTTAGAAGGCTCGTTTGAGTCCTTGGTTGGCTTTTAGCTCATGGCCTTGGACTGGACAGTGCCTCATTGAGTTGAGAAGGTCATGTTTTTGACCGTTTCTGATTTGGATCATTTTTGAGGTCGTACGAGAATTTACGGTGCAATGTGCCAAATTGACTCTCGAAAGAGCGTTTCGTGTTTTGGCCTCCATTCCACCTAGATTTCGACCCTTTCATTTTAGGAGCATTATTTTATGATTTTTCAGCGTATTTTAATCATGACTATACGTCGGTTCAGTGTCGGTTCAGGTTGGCTCGGAGTCATGATTAAATGCGAAATCATTAGGCGTCATAGTCGCATCTTTTGAACGTAAATTGCATAGTTGGTCAAGTTTAAGCTATTGCATAATTTTCATGGCATAGTTAAATTGCAGCGAGCCTGGGAACGATCCAATCCAATCCAGTTGGTAAAATTACGGGACATTTTCATTATGCCAGTTAATTATTTTACGTGCATTAAATAGAAAATGATTATTTTTGAGATTTATGCGATATGGCTTGTGGTTCATTCACTATGTGGGAGTGTTATTTTATACGGTCGCCAGTGACCGATCAGTTCAGTATGGTACCACCCGGTCGCCAGTGACCGGCCAGCTCAGTTCAGTTTCAGCCTCCCCGGTAGCCAGTTACCGATCAGTTCAGCTTAGTGCAGGGGCCACAGGCGTAAAACATAATCTCAACAGAAAATTTTACCAGATATTTCAGTACAGGCTCCAAGGAGCAAATATTTTTACAGTGATTTCCAGTTCAATTATGCACGTATTATAATTGCTCAGTACAGATTATTTTCAGTATGCCTCAGGACAGGATATGTTAACTCATGCATATTTTTAATTCATATTTTTACTCGTTACCTGTGATATATGCATGCTGAGTCTTTAGGCTCACTAGACTTGATTGTTGTAGGTACTGATGAGGCCAGGGCCGAGGGCGGGGACCAGTGAGCCAGCTTAGTTCGGCAGTAGTGGCACCCGAGGACCTCAGAGCAGCAGTTGTTATTTTTTTCCGCAAACAATTTTATCAGTCGTTGGATATTTTTAAATCGTTGTTGTTGGAAAAACTTTAATTTTCTTCCGCTGCAATATTTTGAAATATTGAACTTGATTCACCAGTGATTTTATGAATGAGGCCATTTAAGTTCTTTTAAAAAGAAAATTTTTAATTTTCCGGAAATTTTCAAGAAAGGAGTTTTAGGCCCTTCACAGTTGGTATCAGAGCCAGGTTCTGTATAGGGTTTCACTACTACTGACCGCGAGAAGCTCACGAAGCCACGCCTTTGGTCTGTAAGTTTTTCAGTTCAGCATTTTGTTCAGCATTTTAGTTAAAGCATGAATTAGTTTGACAGGGCCCGAGGCTGTGTATGAGCGATTCATGAAGATGCGCCCGAAGGAATTCTCTGGGGCATCTGACCCCATGGTTGCCGAGGGATGGATCAAATCCCTCGAGGTTATCTTCGATTTTATGGAGCTGGGGGACGCAGACCGAGTCCGATGTGCCACCTACCTGTTCACTGGAGACGCCCGCTTATGGTGGGAAGGAGCTTCGATAGCCCTGACATTGGCTACACTTTCTTGGACCCGCTTTACGGAGGTTTTCTACTCCAAGTATTTTGCTGAGGAGGTTGGCACCAGGCTGACCACCGAGTTCATGAGTCTGAGACAGGGGGATATGTCGGTTACGGAGTTTATCCGTAAGTTTGAGAGGGGCTGTCACTTTGTGCCCCTGATAGCGAATGATGCCAGAGCCAAGCTGATGCACTTCCTGGTGGGCTTACGGCCGATCTTGCGCCGGGATGTTAGGGTATCTGACCCTGCTACTTATGAGGTTGCCGTCTCCAAGGCCTTAGCCGCAGAGCAGGATCTGCGAGATATCGAGAGGGATCGCCAGGGCAAGCGCCCAGTCAAGGCACCGCACCGCCCTCCTCCTCATCAGCATCAGGAGCAGAATAAGAGGCCTTTTCATGGACCGCCCAGGAACCGAGGCCAGCAGCAGCAGCAGCAGCAGCGGGGACGCCCAGCCCCGAGGACTCAGGAGCACCCAGTCTGTCCCAGGTGCTCACGTCGCCATCCTGGAGCATGTATGGCTGGCTCAGGAAAGTGTTTTAAGTGTGGCAGTCCAGACCACATATTGCTGCAGTGCCCTCAGAGAAATCTGCCTACCCAAGGCAGAGTTTTTGCTCTCCATGCCGCGGAAACCAACCCGGAGACTATGTTGTTGACAGGTACCTTTAAACTTTAAGCTATTATTTCAATTTCCGTGTTTTGGGAATCGGGATTTAGATTTTGAACTTAGAACTGTTATAGGATTGCATGCTCTAATCAGATTTTTTTCGGGGAAATTAAGCTAGAGGAACCTTGACCTTTGCATGTCTATAAGTTTAGATCTTGTAGTGGGATTCAACTTAGAGTTCCGATCTTTCAGGGAGAATTTTTATATCTGGTTCCGCTACCAAGGCCTTGATAGATTCAGGGGCCACTCACTCGTTTATTTCGGAGGTCTTTGCTAACTTCCTCAAGATCCAGACCATTGGGCTAGATACAGCCTTTTCAGTAGTATTGCCGTCAGGCGAGGAGATGGCAGCTACCAATGTTATCCGAGATATAGACCTTTAGTTGCACGGTAATCTTGTTTATGCGGATCTGATTGTGCTACCGATGCCGGAATTTGACATCATCCTAGGGATGGACTGGCTATTGAGGAACAGAGTGTTGATAGACTTCCAGCGGAGATCTGTTCTTGTCCGACCGCCTGGAATGGAGCAGTTCTTATTTGAGCCGGACATGTACTTTCCTTTACCGCGCATTATTCCTTATGTTCAGGCTAGGAAGCTCATGCATAGAGGGTGTCGGGCATTTCTAGTAACCTTTTTATCTGTCCCCGAGGAACCCAGCCAGTCAGCCTCAGATGTTCCGGTTGTCAGAGATTTCTTAGACGTTTTTCCCGAAGACGTCTCTGGTATGCCACCAGAGAGAGAGGTGGAGTTTTCCATTGAGCTTACGCCAGGTACGGCTCCGATATCCAAAGCGCCGTACCGACTAGCACCGACAGAGATGGCAGAGCTTAAGAAGCAGATTCAGGAACTTCTCGACAAGGAGTTCATTCGCCCGAGCTTTTCTCCATGGGGCGCGCCGGTCTTATTCGTGAAAAAGAAGGATGGCACGATGAGGCTTTTCATTGACTACCGGGAGTTGAACAGGGTTACAGTGAAGAATAAATACCCACTGCCGAGGATTGAGGATCTGTTTGACCAGTTGCAGGGAGCTTCGATTTTCTCCAAGATAGATCTGCGTTCTGGTTATCACCAGTTGAGGGTGAGAGGTGCTGATGTTTCGAAGATAGCTTTCAGGACTCGTTATGGTCACTACGAGTTCCTTGTGATGCCGTTCGGTCTGACGAATGCGCCAGCGATCTTCATGGATCTCATGAATCGCGTATTTCAGCCGTACCTCGACCAGTTTGTGATAGTGTTCATAGATGACATTCTCGTCTACTCCAAGAATCGGGAGGAGCACAGCAGGCATCTGACCACAGTGTTGCAGACATTGCAGAAGCACAAATTATTCGCAAAGTTCAGTAAGTGCGAATTCTGGTTAGAGAAGGTGGCGTTCTTGGGCCACATTGTTTCTAGCAGTGGTATTGAGGTAGACCTCGCAAAAGTTGTAGCAGTCAGAGATTGGGTTGTGCCTCAGAATGCATCCGAGATCCGTAGTTTCCTTGGGCTAGCAGGATATTACAGAAAATTCATCCAAGGATTTTCCTCTATCGCCGTTCCACTCACAGCACTGACAAAGAAAAATGTGAAGTTTGTGTGGAGCGAGAAGTGTCAGAAGAGCTTCGATACTTTGAAGCAAGCTCTTATTTCAGCACCAGTTTTGGCCATGCCATCAGGGCCCGGCGAGTTTGTCCTTTATACCGATGCTTCGAAGCTTGGTTTAGGTGCAGTTTTGATGCAGCATGGGAGAGTGATAGCGTATGCTTCTCGACAGCTGAAAATCCACGAGAAGAATTACCCTACCCATGATCTGGAGTTAGAGGCCGTAGTTTTTGCTTTGAAGATTTGGAGGCACTATCTGTATGGAGAGAAGTGCCAGATCTTTACCGACCATAAGAGCCTCAAGTATTTCTTTACGCAGAAGGAGCTGAACATGCGTCAGAGGCGTTGGTTGGAGCTTGTGAAAGACTACGATTGTGACATTAGCTACCACCCGGGTAAAGCTAATGTAGTTGCGGATGCTTTGAGCAGGAAAGTCGCAGTGATGGCTCATTTGATGATGCAGAAACCTCTTCAGATTGAGATGCAGAGGTTTGATCTTGAGACTTATCCTCGAGGTAGAGTTTCTCGTTTATCTACCTTGACTATCCAGTCCTCTCTTATTGACCGTATTCGCAGCGGTCAGGCAGCAGATGAGCAGTTGGCACAGTGGAAGAAGAGAGATGAAGCCAAGGGCAGTGTTTTGTATTCAGTCAGCGACGGTATTGTGAGATACCGAGATAGGATATGGGTTCCTAGCAGTGATTCTATCCGAGCAGACATCTTATCAGAGGCCCATACGTCCCCGTACTCCATTCACCCTGGGAGTACGAAGATGTACAAAGATCTGCAGCTAGTGTATTGGTGGCCAGGAATGAAGAAGGACATCAGGCATTTTGTATCCGAGTGCCTGACTTGCCAGTTAGTGAAGGCCGAGCATCAGAGACCAGCAGGTTTGCTCAAGCCTCTTCCTATTCCCGAGTGGAAGTGGGAGAACATTACCATGGACTTTGTGACCGGATTGCCGAGATCAGCCAGAGGATCGAATGCTATCTGGGTGATTGTAGATCGTCTTACCAAATCAGCGCACTTCTTGCCTATTAAGACGACTTTCACCATGGTTCAGTATGCAGAGCTGTATATCCGAGAGATAGTCCGACTCCATGGTATTCCAGTTTCTATCGTATCCAACAGAGATCCCAGATTCACTTCCTCGTTTTGGAAGAGTTTGCATTCGACTATGGGTACGAAGTTGCTGTTTAGCACAGCTTTCCATCCGCAGACAGATGGACAGTCGGAGCGAGTTATTCAGATCTTAGAGGATCTTCTCCGTGCTTGCGTCATTGATTTCTCTGGGAGTTGGGAGTCGAACTTACCATTGGTAGAGTTCACCTATAACAACAGTTTCCAGTCGTCTATAGGTATGGCTCCGTATGAGGCGCTGTATGGCCGCAAGTGTAGATCTCCTATTCATTGGGATGAAGTAGGAGAGAGAGCAGAGTTGGGTCCAGAGATTGTTCAGCAGGCAGCAGATGTAGTAGTCAAGATCCGTGATAGAATGAGGATTGCTCAGAGTCGACAGAAGAGTTATGCCGATCAGCGAAGGAGAGAGTTAGAGTTTGCAGTGGGCGATCATGTCTTCGTGAAAGTGGCACCTATGAAGGGCGTCATGAGATTTGGCAAGAAAGGGAAGCTCAGTCCGAGATTCATTGGACCGTTTGAGATCCTTGACAGATTTGGGACGCTTGCTTATCGTGTGGCTCTTCCGCCAAATCTGGCCGGAGTACACAATGTCTTTCACGTCTCCATGCTGAGGAAGTATATGGCAAATCCTTCGCATGTGCTGAATTTCGAGCCGTTGCAGCTTACTCCGAACTTATCTTATGAGGAGAGACCCGTGCAGATCCTAGACAGACAGGAGAAGAAACTTCGGAACAAGTTGGTTAAGCGAGTCAAAGTCAAATGGCTCAACCATTCAGAGGAGGAAGCTACGTGGGAGTCTGAGCCGGAGATGAGAAGTCGATACCCTGAGTTATTCGGTGAGTTCTAATTTCGAGGACGAAATTTATTTAAGGGGGGAAGGATTGTAGAACCCGTAAGTCAGTAGACGTATAAGCCGTGCATAATTCTAGATTTTTAAATTTAATTGACTTCATTGCATGATTATTTTAAATGCATTTATTTGAAGTTAATTATTTTATTATTTCAGTTCAGTAGTTTGATTTTTAGCATTTCAGTTATTTCAGTGAGGCCGGACCGGAATTGGAGTTTTGAGATAGAATTTAAGATTCGAGAAATATTTCCAGAAGTTAATTTAGCTAGCAACCAAGTTCATTTAAGTTAGAAAGGGAGGTTTGAGGATTTAATTTAATTATTTGAGGTGATTAAGAAATGAACTCATTTAAGTTATTAAATTAAGGGGTTAGCTCACTAAATTATTTAAAGGATTAGTAAGGCTTTCAAGGATTATTAGTTGACTAGATAACCAACATTTCCCCTTTATTTTATTATGCATTTTTCGGCCACCCTTAGTTGCTAGAAGATTCATTTTCCAACTCATCAACTTTGACCAATTCTTTGCATGTAATTTGTAGGATAATTCTAGGATTTTTGGGAGCACAATTTAATTAATTAATGGACATATCCTAGACTAGAAAACAAGCTAATATTCTGCCACCTCATCCCCAAGTAGACTTGATATCAAACAACAATTCAAATTTCAAAGGAGAGTGGACTTAGTCTTGATTCATTCCTTATATCTTGCACCCTTTCTCCTCACCTTCCTAACCATTTTTCCCCTCTCTTTTCTTTCGAAATCTGAGTGAAATTTTAAGCTGAGAACCGTGGGAATCCAGTAGGAAAATAAGGGAGAGAAATCGAGAGCAAGAAAGGTAGACAAGAAGCGCTCCACCTCCTCCGTGCCGCGTCGTCGTCGTTTCGTTCGTTTTCTTTCGAAACGAAACCAGGCATGTCTAGATCTCTTTCAAACCTCAATCAAGTCATATTATTAATTATTTTTCAGTACAAGATCAGATTTTATCATTTCAAAAACCGAAATTTTCAGCAAAACAAGAAAGAAAATTCTGCACAGATTTTTATCGACTTCCATGCTTCACGATTGGTATGTTTTGTTTCGATTTCAGGGATGGATCGTTCCAGGGGCTCAAGGCTTCATATAGACATGTACTAGGACATGTTAGGGCCATGATAGATCGTGAGTTTCAGTTCCATACATGCTGGAACGAGCACATGACAGCAACCTCCCCATTAGTGCAGAATGTTGTTCGAAAAATTCAGTTTCTTGTCATGGAGGAAGGATCTGATCTTGGCTGCCCCAAGGGCCTATAGCCATGGTTGGATCACTTCCCAAGCATGTCTAAGACGTGACTAAGTTTCCCTTTTGGTGGCTTGGTCCATGGTTCATCGGTTTTTAATAAAAACGTCAAAACAGCCCCTATACCCCTTCGGCTTCTTCATTTGTTCAGCTTTTGGTTCGTTCTTTTGTTGCTTGGTATGGATCTTGGTTGGCCTATGGCCCTTAGCCACGGTTCATATCATGCTCCTAGATGTCTAGATCGTGCCATGGTCAATCAAATGGCCACTGGAATGACGCAAGACATCGATCATAGCATAAACACTACACACGCATTCAAGATGCTCTCGGTTGGACCCTTCGGTTGAGTTATGGTGTGACGCGGATTGTGGCTGGCCTAGGGCCCTTAGCCATGGTTCAATTCATTCCTTGGGATGTTGGTAAGAGTCTCTGGTCGGTGGTTCACTCCCCTAATGGCCGATAGCCTCGAAACCAACGCAAGTCTTGTAGTTGCGCAGCTGCTGGAAATTACAGCAAGTTGCTGTGTCGGTTCAGAGGCTCGTTCGAGTTCTTGGTTGGCTTTTAGCCCATCGCCTTGGACTGGACAGTGCCTCATTGAGTTAGAAAGGTCATGTTTTTGACCGTTTGTCATTCGGATCATTTTTGAGGTCGTACGAGAATTTACGGTACAATGTGCCAAATTGACTCTCGAAAGAGCGTTTCATGTTTTGGCCTCCATTCCACCTAGATTTCGACCCTATCATTTTAGGAACATTATTTTATGATTTTTCAGCGTATTTTAATCATGACTATACGTCGGTTCAGTGTCGGTTCAGGTTGGCTCGGAGTCATGATTAAATGCGAAGTCATTAGGCGTCATAGTCGCATCTTTTGAACGTAAATTGCATAGTTGGTCAAGTTTAAGCTATTGCATAATTTTCATGGCATAGTTAGGTTGCAGCGAGCCTGGGAACGATCCAATCCAATCCAGTATGTAAAATTACGGGACATTTTCATTATGCCAGTTAATTATTTTACGTGCATTAAATAGAAAATGATTATTTTTGAGATTTATGCGATATGGCTTGTGGTTCATTCACTATGTGGGAGTGTTATTTTATACGGTCGCCAGTGACCGATCAGTTCAGTATAGTACCACCCGGTCGCCAGTGACCGGCCAGCTCAGTTCAGTTTCAGCCTCCCCGGTAGCCAGTTACCGATCAGTTCAGCTTAGTGCAGTGGCCACAGGCGTAAAACATAATCTCAACAGAAAATTTTACCAGATATTTCAGTACAGGCTCCAAGGAGCAAATATTTTTACAGTGATTTCCAGTTCAATTATGCACGTATTATAATTGCTCAGTACAGATTATTTTCAGTATGCCTCAGGACAGGATATGTTAACTCATGCATATTTTTAATTCATATTTTTACTCGTTACCTGTGATATATGCATGCTGAGTCTTTAGGCTCACTAGACTTGATTGTTGTAGGTACTGATGAGGCCAGGGCCGAGGGCGGGGACCAGTGAGCCAGCTTAGGTTGGCAGTAGTGGCACCCGAGGACCTCAGAGCAGCAGTTGTTATTTTTTTCCGCAAACAATTTTATCAGTCGTTGGATATTTTTAAATCGTTGTTGTTGGCAAAACTTTAATTTTCTTCCGCTGCAATATTTTGAAATATTGAACTTGATTCACCAGTGATTTTATGAATGAGGCCATTTAAGTTCTTTTAAAAAGAAAATTTTTAATTTTCCGCAAATTTTCAAGAAAGGAGTTTTAGGCCCTTCACAGATCTAGAGTTTGCCATTGGCGACCATGTTTTCGTGAAGATAGCACCTATGAAAGGCGTCATGCGTTTTGGGAAGGAAGGAAAGCTTAGTCCGAGATTCATCGGACCATTTGAGATCCTCAACAGAGTTGGGACGTTAGCTTATCATGTTTCTCTTCCGTCGAATCTGGCTGGAGTACACAACGGGTTCCACGTCTCTATGCTAAGGAAGTATATGGCGAATCCTTCGCATGTCTTGAACTTCGAAGCGTTGCAGCTCACTTCGAACCTGTCTTATGAAGAAAGACCAGTGCAGATCTTAGACAGACAGGAGAAAAAGCTTCGGAACAAACTGGTGAAGCTAGTGAAAGTCAAATGGCTCAATCATTCGCAGGAGGAGGCTACATGGGAATCGGAGCCAGAGATGAAGAGTCGATACCCCGAGTTATTAGGTAAATTTTAATTTCGAGGACGAAAGTTCTTTTAAGGGGGGAGAGTTGTAGAACCCAAAAACCAGATTACGTATAAGCTATGCATAATTGTTATTATTTAAATTAAAAGTGATTTTTATGCATTCATGAAGTGTTTAATTCATTCTAAAATCGTTAAGCTATGATTATTTATTTTAATCAGAGGAGTTTAGTTTTTATCTTTTCTGATAAAAACGCGAGGCCGGGCTGCAGATGGAGAATTGAGATAAAATTGATAATAAGAAAATATTCCTAAATTTAATTTAAGCCAAGGAATAATTTATTTTAATGAGAAAGAAGGTTTTTAAGATTTATTTAAATTAATTGGATAAAAGTTATTAAGTAAGTTCTTTTATGTTCAATAGTTAATTAAAAGCCTAAATTAAAATGTGTAATCAATTGAATAAAATTTAACTAGGCCTAATGTATTCAAGAAACTTTATCCTAACATTTCGATAATTATTTTAAGACCAAGCCATGTCATGCAAGAAATCTTTAGCCTAATTAAATTGTTAATTCACTAAAATACATATTGAATGATTTAAACTTTAAGAAGTAAAAATACAAGATTTAAGCAAGGGGATAAGAGAGAAAAGAAAACTCCGTCTCCGTCGTGCCGTGTTCGTCTTAGTACTTTGTTTTGTTCAAAAACCGATTTTCAGGCATGTTTATATTGTCCATTTCTCTTCAGTCAAGTCCTGTAGATGTTTTAAAACAATATTTGTTCATGATTTAAGAAGCACAAAACCAAAAATGACAACAACTTGTAAAATTCTGCATAGCCCCTTCTAGGCCTTGGCTTTATGCTTCACGGTTGGATGGTTTTTGTTGGTTGCAGGGAGTTGGTCGGTTCCAGGAACTCAAGGCTGCATCTAGGCACGTACTAGAGTGAGTTAGAGTCATGTTGGTTCATTGGTTCAAGCCCATGCACTTGAGATAAAGACTTGACAGCAACTTCCCCATAGTTGCAAGTTTGAGTCTCGATTTTTGATTGTTGGTTGTCTAAGGTGACCGTTCGAATCATGGTTGGTCCAAGGCCTGTAACTATGGTTAGAACCCTCCCTTAGCATGTCTAGGACGTGACCAAGACAGCCTTTCAAGGCTTGGTTCACGATTACATCGAAATTTTTAAATAACCATATAAGTGCCCCTCGGTTTTCTTGTTCTGGTGTGGGTGAGTGAAGCTTCAGCTTCTTGGTGTTGGGTGGATTGTGGTTGGCTTCTAGCCCATATCCATGGTTCATAAAACACTTCATTATGTCTAGATCGAGCCTTGGTCGATTATATGGCCATTGGAATGATTCAAGACAGCAGACAATTCGATACATCACAATACAGAATTTTTAGGTGTTCTCGGTTTGAACTTTGTGTTGTCCTAGGGATTTGCTCGGATTGTGGTTGGCCTATGGCCCTTAGCCATGGTTCAAGCCATGCCTTAGGATGTTGGTAAGAGACTTCGATCGGTGGTTCAAGCCCCAAAGGCGATTTGTTTCATAAAATGATCAAACAAGCACAGCTGCTGCCACTGTGTTATGACAGCAGCATGGCTTCGGTTAAGAGGTCTTGTTCGAGTTCTTGTTGGCTTTTAGCATATTGCCTTGGACTAGGACAGTACCTTAATGAGTTGGGAAGGTCATGTTTTTGGCCGTTTGTGATTCGGTTAAGTTTAGAGGTCGTACGAGAATTTACGGTGCAATGTGCCAAAGTGACTCTCGAAAGAGCGTTTCAAGATTTTGGCCTCCATTCACTAATTTTCGTGGATTACAATTCTAAGGGTTATTATTTCGTCATGTTAAGTGTATTTAATCATGACTAAACGATGGTTTGATGTTGGTTCGGGTTGGTACAGAGTCATGGTTAGAAATTTAGTTGTTGGTCTCGTTGGCCCCGTTTTTGGTTCGATTACGAATTTGTTCTCAAGATAAAAATATTTGCGTGTGTCTCATATTAGAATTAGGTTGCATCAAGCCTTGGAACGATCCAACTCATTCGGTAAAAGCATGGTTATAATTATATTACGTGCATAAAATATAAAATGTTTATTTTGATATATATGTGATATGTCTTGTGGGCACCTCACGCTTATGGGATATCCACCCGGTGACTTACGATTGGTTTATGTTTATATATGGGTACGGACATCCAGTCCAAGGGCTGTGGTGATCTCTACCGCCCAGTATACTGTGGTTTAGTTTAATCAGACGTTCATGTTATGTTCCGGGCCACTTGCGTTGAAACATTATCTCTACCAGAAAAATCTCATTATGATATTTTATGACAGGGCTCTATCGAGCAAATCTTTTACGTACGATTTTTAGATATGCACGTATTTATAATTACTCATGTCACAATTTTCACCTCACGCTTTACGATCCGATATTTTTACGATTACACGAAATTTTATGATATATTTACTTGTTATTCACGATATATGCATGCTGAGTCTTTAGACTCACTAGACTTGATTGTTGTAGGTACTGATGAGGTCGAGACCGAGGGCGGGGACTAGTGAGTTAGCTTGGGTCAGCAGTAGTAGGAACCCGAGGATCTCATGTTTCAGTTTATTCATCTTTTTATGTTCAAACTCAGTTTTACTATGGTGCATTATTTTTAGGTGATTGTTTTGAAACACAATATTTACTTCCGCTATTATTTTAAAGTTAAATCTATTATCAGTTTATTTTATGAACGATGCATGTTATTTATTTAAAGAGAAAAATTTTAAATAATTCTGCAAAATTACGGATACGAAATACGGACCTCTACATATTGGATCTTCAGAGGAGTGAGATTGTTATAGAAGGGCAAGGGACCATCGCTAGACTTTCAGCTTTGGTTATTCGACCTACGTTGACAGATAGGATATGACGGGAGCAGCCTAATGACAATCAATTGATGGAATTGCGATCCAAAGCCGATGAGAAAGGAAATACAGAGTTTGCAGTGAACACTGATGATTTGTTAACATTTAGATGTCGGATATGTGTTCCTAGTGGTGATGATATTCGACGGGATGTTTTGACAAAAGCTCATACCGCGCCATATTCGATACATCCTTGTAGCACAAAGATGTATCAGGATCTCCGACGTCTATACTGGTGGCTAGGTATGAGAAGTGATATTGCAAAGTTTATATCTGAATGTCTAACATGTCAGCATGTAAAGATTGAGCATCAAAGACCTGCTGGAACTTTGCAATCCCTCCCAATACCTCAGTGGAAATGGGAGCACATCATCATGGACTTTGTAACGGGACTTTCAAGAACACCAAAGGGTTACAACTCCATTGGGGTGATTGATGACAGTTTAACCAAGTCGTCTCATTTTCTTCCGGTCAAAACAACGTTTACAATGAACCAGTATGTTGAAGTCTATGTAGCTGAGATTGTGAGACTTCATGGTATCCTTGTGTCAATTGTATCTGATCGTGACCCAAGGTTTACTTCTGAATTCTGAAAGAGCTTGCACAGAGCCTTGGGCACCAGATTGGCTTTTAGCACATCATATCATCCTCAGAGTGACGGGCAGTCAAAGAGGGTGATTCAGATTCTTGAAGATATGCTACGATCCTGCACGATTGATTTTCTTGGTAGCTGGGATTCTAAATTACCACTTGTGGAATTTACGTATAACAATAGTTATCAGGCAACGATTGGCATGGCACCATACGAGGCATTGTACGGAAGGAAATGTAGGTCACCATTGAACTAGGATGAAGTCGGTGAAAGAAAGATGTTAGGACAAGAATTGGTCCAACAGACAGCTGATGTGATTGCTTTAATTCGGGATAGAATGAAGACGGCCCAATCCAGACAGAAAAATTATGCCGATAATCGAATATGGCCTTTGGAGTTTGAAGTTGGAGATCATGTCTTTATCAAAATTGCTCCTCTCAAAGGGATAATGAGATTCGGAAAGAACGGTAAGCTGAGCCCAAGATTTATCGACCCATTTGAAATTCTGGACAAGATTGGAGAAAGAGTATATCGTCTAGCCTTACCACCAGATTTGGATAGAGTTCACAATGTATTTCACATTTCGATGCTCAGGAAGTATATCTCGAACCCTTCCCATGTTCTTAGACATGAACCGTTTGATCTGATGCCGAACTTGACTTATCAAGAAGTACCAATCTATATTTTAGATCGCAAGGTTAAAGTACTGAGGAATAAGGAGATCGGCATTATCAAGATTCTTTGGCGTAAGCAGTTGGTTGAAAAAGCAACGTGGGAGCCAGAGGAGGAAATGAAGCAGCGATATCCTGAGTTATTCGCATAGTAATGGCAACTTCGGGGACGAAATTTCTTAAGGAGAGGAGAATTGTAACGCCCAGACATTCGCATGTTTATGATGTAAGGTAATGATTATGATTAAGTGTAACACCCTCTGAACCACTTTAATAAAATAGCAGCGGAAATTAAAATTTTCTAAAAAGAAAGAAGGATTTAAAATACATCTCAATGTATAATCAAAAGTATATACATGATCAATCAAATGATACAACAAAAATACAAAATATCATTTTTGTGATCATGTTAAAAATGCTATCAAAATAGTTTTCTTCCTTCCTTCTCTATATGCATATGACTCCGGCACACAATCAACGTCCCGGCTCGTCGCTCTTATCTGCATCACATTAATAACTTAAATGAGTATAAAACTAAGCAAGTGGAACTCTTACATAGCAATGGACATATATATATATCATACTCTGTAAAACATGACTTTGAAAACATTGAATACCATCAACTCTGAAACTTAAATATCATAGCATGAATAACAATAACGATGGTATTTCTCTTTTCTCTGTTGAATTGATATCTATATAGTATCTCTGGCTCTGTACCTATATCCCATAGATATAAATCGATAACTCTGAGGGATATAAGCCTATGGTCGTTGATCAACTAATTACATGCAATCTCTGACTATGTATCTATCAATCCGTAAAACATTTGAACTCTCTATTGGGCATTAAATCAAACACTTTGAAGACTCTATCTCTTGTATTCCCTTTTACACAATTGAGACATAAAAATGCCTCCATAGTATACAACAAAGTGTATCAATACATATCACGAATCAAATGAAGGGAATAGCACGTTAAAACCATTGAAACACAATACATATATTATCATGTGAGCACAAGGAATGAAATTCCACTTACTACACTTGGATCACTTGATTCTATACTCTTGGAACAAAACCTACAACAATAAACCATAAATTTTACCATCAACATATCAATAATCATAAACCCATACCATAAACTTCATAAAGCCAACACACTCTAAATACCCAAGACTTCTCCCAACACCATAAACCAAGAAATAATCAAAGCCACAAGCTTACCTTAGCTCCTTGAACTCAAAATAACATCGATCTCACTTGAATAATCCAACAAGATGCTTGAATCTAAGAAATTAAAGAAAGGAAATGGAACCCTAACCTTCCCTAGAGCTGAAGAACCGAGAAGTAGGAGAAGAAATGAGGGAAATGAAACAAACTCTTGTATTTAAGCACTTAAATCCAAAAACACGACTTTACTGTTCACGGACCGCGGGTGCGCTAGCCCTTGCACCGCGGGTGCGCTATGCCTTCGGCACCTCATCCAAAAATCTGAAACAGTAGACCGCGGGTGCACTGCATTTTGGAGTGCGGGTGCACTCTAGTCACCGCGGGTGCACTACAAGTTGGAGTGCGGGTGCACTCTGGTCACCGCGTACTCTACGCACAACTTCTCCAAAGATCGCCTCTGAAACGCCTCTTCCTGGTCAAAATTTTGAAAAATGGTAAACTATAAAGTTGTAGCTCTATGTCTTAGCTTGCATCTCCAAATTGCCTCATGTCATTTGAAGGTCTGAGTAAAAGGTTATGCTAAATCTCCCAACATGTGTCACTGGAGGAACGTCGAAACACACGACACATTTCGGGGCACTTTTGGCTTACCTTCCACAATGATTTGAACAAAACTCTAAATAAGAAAGTTACACCTCTATGTCTTATATAACCACTCCAATTGGCCTCATACCAATTGGCTCAACATACGAATAATCATGAATTTAATCGTAATGACGCTACAATAGTACTACACAACATCTATCATCAACAATACTATAAATCATAAATCGCCATCCTTAACATCAAAACTATACTTAAACTTACCCAAATAGTCAATAAACATAAGAAATCCTAAACCATACCGATCACCAAGCTTGGCTATTACAATCTGCCCTCCTTCGAGGAATTTCGTCCCCGAAATTGACGTCACTACGCAAACAACTCAGGATACTTCTCTTTCATCTCATCCTCTGGTTCCCACGTGACTTCTTCAATCAAATGATTCCTCCAAAGGACTTTAACAATGCCGATCTCTTTGTTTCTCAATACTTTAACTTTGCGATCCAGAATCTGAACTTGAATCTCTTGATACGTTAAATTCAGTGTCAAATCCAATGGCTCATGACGAAGAACATGGGAAGGATTTGCAATATACTTCCGGAGCATGGAGACATGAAAAACATTATGAACCCTATCAAGATCTGGCGGTAAGGCTAACCTGTAAGCTCGATCACCAACTCTGTTCAAAATTTCAAATGGGCCAATAAATCTTGGACTCAACTTTCCCTTTCTACCAAACCGCATTACACCTTTAAGAGGTGCTATCTTCAAGAACACATGGTCGCCAACCTCAAACTGCAACGGCCTACATCTTCCATCAGCATAACTCTTCTGTCTCGACTGTGCCGTCTTCATCCTCTCTCGAATAACAGCCACAACATCAGTTGTCTGTTGGACCAACTCTGGACCCAACATCTTTCTCTCACCAATCTCGTCCCAATACAAGGGAGATCTACATTTTTTGCCATAAAGTGCTTCATATGGTGCCATGCCGATCGTCGCTTGGTAACTGTTATTGTACGTGAACTCAACCAAAGGCAATTTGGAATCCCAGCTATCAGGATAATCAATAGTACAAGCTCTGAGCATATCCTATAGAATCTGAATAACTCTCTCTGATTGACCATCACTCTGGGGTGATATGCTGTACTGAATGCTAACCGTGTACCCATCGCTCTGTGCAAACTTTTCCAAAACTCTGAAGTAAATCTAGGGTCACGATCAGACACGATCGACACAGGAACACCATGAAGTCTAACAATCTCTGCTATGTACTCTTCAGCATACTGGTTCATAGAATACGTCGTCTTGACTGGAAGAAAATATGCTGACTTGGTCAACCGATCAACAATAACCCAAATAGAGTTATAACCTTTCTGCGTTCTGGGAAGACCAACCACGAAGTCCATCGTAATGTGCTCCCATTTCCATTGAGGATTCGGCAATGACAGCAATGTCCCAGCAGGTCTCTGATGCTCGATTTTCACCTGCTGACAGGTCAGACACTGAGAAATAAACATAGCAACATCCTTCTTCATACCTGGCCACCAAAAGAGTCTACGAAGATCCTGATACATCTTGGTACTACCTGGATGTATCGAGTATGGCGCGGTATGTGCCTCTGTCAAGACGTCTCTCTGAATATCATCACCCGTAGGAATGCATATACGGCCTCTGAATGTCATCAAACCATCTCTATTCATCTCAAACTCTGAATTACCTCTCTCTTCTGCTCTAGCTCTCATCTCTGTCAACTGTACATCATTGGCTTGCTCTATACGGATCCTGTCTGTCAAAGTAGCCCGAATACCAACGCTGAAAAGCGAGCAATGGTTCCAGGTACTACTAAAGCTATCTCTTCTCGTTGCAAGTCCAACAACAATGGCTTCTGAGTCATAGAACTCAAAGAAGAACTTGACTTACGGCTCAAAGCATCTGCTACAACATTTGCCTTACCTGGGTGATAACTAATCGTCACATCATAATCTTTGACAAGCTCTAACCACCGTCTTTGTCGCATATTGAGTTCTTTCTGAGAAAACAAATACTTCAAACTCTTGTGGTCCGTGAAAATTTCACACTTTTCGCCATATAAGTAATGTCTCTAGATTTTCAGGGCGAAAACCACAGTTGCCAGTTCCAGATCATGCGTAGGATAATTTTTCTCGTAGTCCTTCAACTGGCGAGAAGCATAAGCTATAACCTTTTCACGTTGCATCAGCACTGCACCGAGGCCCTTCTTCGACGCATCGGTATAAACAACAAAATCCTCTGAACCACTGGGCAATGCAAGTACCGGAGCTGACGTCAACTTATCTTTCAACTCTTGAAATCCACTTTGGCAATCATTGGACCACTCAAACTTCACATTCTTCCTCGTCAGATTGGTTAACGGCAGGGCAATCTTGGAGAAATCTGAAATAAAACGACGATAATAACCCGCCAAACCAAGAAAACTGCGTACCTCTGATACAGTGGTAGGGATAGGCCATTTCTGAATCGCCTCGATTTTCACTGGATCAACCGATATACCATCCTTCGAGACAACATGGCCTAAGAAAGAAATCTGCTCCAACCAGAACTCACATTTCTTCAACTTAGCATACAACCGCTTCTCTCTCAACAACTGAAGAACAACTCTGAGGTGCTCTGAATGAAGCTCTCTGGTCTTGGAATAAATCAATATGTCATCGATGAAAACAATGACAAAGCTATCCAAATACGGCTTGAACACTCGGTTCATCAGATCCATGAAGACTGAAGGAGCATTAGTCATACCAAACGACATAACAAGAAATTCATAATGACCGTACCTGGTCCGAAACGCCGTCTTAGGGATATCAGACTCCCTAACCTTCAACTGATAATAGCCAGATCGCAAATCAATCTTCGAAAACACTGTAGCCCCATGCAGTTGATCAAAAAGATCCGTCTATCCGTGGCAACGGATATTTATTCTTGATAGTCACTTTGATGATCTCTCTGTAATCAATACACAGCCGCAAAGACCCATCTTTCTTCTTGACAAATAGAACCGGAGCTCCCCACGGCGAAGAACTCGGCCGAATGAAACCTTTATCCAAAAGATCCTGCAACTGCGTCTTCAACTCTTTCATCTCTGTTGGGGCCATTCTGTACGGAGCCTTGGAAATAGGAACCGTACCTGGAACTAGATCAATCACAAACTCCACATCTCTGTCCGGCGGCAAACCCGGCGCATCATCCTCAAAAACATCAGGGAACTCTCTCACCACATCAATATCATCAATATTCAATTTCACAATTCTATCCACATCAACAATCAAAGCCAAAAACCCATCACAACCTCTAAACAACAACTTCTTAGCCTCAAGACATGAAATAAAAGGAAGGACCAGCGAAGTACCTGCACTGGCGAGCATACCTTCCTTATTGCCATCATCTGCAAATTTCACCGTCTTAGCAACGCAATCAATCACTGCACGATAGGTTGATAGCCAATCCATGCCAAGTATAATATCAAACGCAACCATCGGAATAACAATCAAATCGGCAAAAACCACTCGCTCATCAATTTGAACAAAGCACGCATACACAATAGATGTCGGGCACAACACATCCCCCGAAGGCAATACAACATTAAACTGGAGGGGAAGAATAGAATGAACTATACCCAAAGATCTCAAAAATAGTTCAGACATAAAAGAATGAGTAGCACCTGTATCAATCAATGTCGTAGCTACTATGTTTGAAATTAAAATAGTGCTAGAGATCACAGAAGAATCATGGTTTATACCTTCCTTCGTCATGGTGAAGATGCGACCCTGCACCTTCTCTTTACTCGAGCCTCTCGGACAATCCTTGGCAATATGGCCTGCAGTGCCACATCTGTTGCAAGTATGAGTACCAAATCTGCACTCTCCCCGATGATGCCTACCGCACTTGGGACACAATGGCTTCTCGGGATCAAATGGAACTGCCGGTGGTTTAGGACTCGACTATAACTTGTCGTTCCCCTTGAAATTTCCCTTTCCTCATTGGTTCGAACCCTGACCTCTTTGCGCAATAGCCTGCTGCCTCGTCTGTCTCTCTCTAGCAATATATTTCTCATCTTGCTCGGCCAACAAAGCCTTAGCCACAATCTCTTTGAATGTCACCGCCTTCGACATATTGATGTCCCTTCTGATCTCTGCTCTAAGGCCTCTAATGAAATGAGAACCCTTGTCTTTGTCATTGGAAGCAATATACGGGGCAAACAGACAGCCCTCCTCGAATTTCAGAATGTACTCATCAACATTCATACCTCTCTGTCGAAGCTCCAAGAACTCAGTCACCTTCCTAGCACGAAGTGCGTCTGGGAAGTACTTGTCATAGAAAATATCAGTGAAATCTTGCCACTTCAATGTCGGAACATCAACACTACCTTGGTAGCATTCCACCAAATATGTGCAGCTTTGACTAACATGAACACTACACAACCAATTCTGTCTTTGTCTTCATACTTGAGATGATCAAATATAGCCTCAAGTGCTTTGATCCACTCTACGGCCACCAACGGATCAGTGCTTCCTGCAAACTCAGGCGGATCCATCCTCTTGAAACCAGTAAATATCCCATCGGTTCCAAATGCTTGAACCACTTGACCTCTCCCTTGACCTCTACCTTGGCCTGTACCTTGCAAACGTAGCAACTGTTGGATCTATTCACTGTGGACCTTGGCTTGCTCTTTCAATAACTTGCCGAACTCACCGACAACTCTAGAGGAAGAACTATCCACACCCTATGAAGCCTTTCTCTTAGGAGGCATAACTCCTACAATGTGCTCACACAATACATATCAATAGATAACAATGAATAGATGTAGAAGAAGACATACCGGGACTGTTGAAAGTAGACGAAGTCATATGCATTGGTCCGAAGAACGGAGCTCTGATACCACTAAATGTAACACCCTCTGAACCACTTTAATAAAATAGCAGCGGAAATTAAAATTTTCTAAAAAGAAAGAAGGATTTAAAATACATGTCAATGTTTAATCAAAAGTATATACATGATCAATCAAATGATACAACAAAAATACAAAATATCATTTTTGTGATCATGTCAAAAATGCTATCAAAATAGTTTTCTTCCTTCCTTCTCTATATGCATATGACTCCGGCCCACAATCAACGTCCCGGCTCGTCGCTCTTATCTGCATCACATGAATAACTGAAATGAGTATAAAACTCAGCAAGTGGAACTCTTACATAGCAATGGACATATATATATATATCATACTCTGTAAAACATGACTTTGAAAACATTGAATACCATCAACTCTGAAACTTAAATATCATAGCATGAATAACAATAACGATGGTATTTCTCTTTTCTCTGTTGGATTGATATCTATATAGTATCTCTGGCTCTGTACCTATATCCCATCGATATAAATCGATAACTCTGAGGGATATAAGCCTATTGTCGTTGATCAACTAATTGCTTGCAATATCTGACTATGTATCTATCAATCCGTAAAACATTTGAACTCTCTATTGGGCATTAAATCAAACACTTTGAAGACTCTATCTCTTGTATTCCCTTTTACACAATTGAGACATAAAAATGCTTCTATAATATACAACAAAGTGTATCAATACATATCACGAATCAAATGAAGGGAATAGCACATTAAAACCATTGAAACACCATACATATATTATCATGTGAGCACAAGGAATGAAATTCTACTTACTACACTTGGATCACTTGATTCTATACTCTTCGAACAAAACCTACAACAAGAAACCATAAATTTCACCATCAACATCTCAATAATCATAAACCCATACCATAAACTTCATAAAGCCAACACACTCTAAATACCCAAGACTTCTCCCAACACCATAAACCAAGAAATAATCAAAGCCACAAGCTTACCTTAGCTCCTTGAACTCAAAATAACCTTGATCTCACTTCAATAATCCAACAAGATGCTTGAATCTAAGAAATAAAAGAGAGAAAATGGAACCCTAACCTTCCCTAGAGCTGAAGAACCGAGAAGTAGGAGAAGAAATGAGGGAAATGGAACAAACTCTTGTATTTAAGAACTTAAATCCGAAAACACGACTTTACTGTTCACGGACCGCGGGTGCGCTAGCCCTTGCACCGCGGGTGCGCTATGCCTTCGGCACCTCATCCAAAAATCTGAAACAGTAGACCGTGGGTGCGCTGCATTTTGTAGTGCGGGTGCACTCTAGTCACCGTGGGTGCACTACAAGTTGGAGTGCGGGTGCACTCTGGTCACCGCGTACTCTGCGCACAGCTTCTCCAAAGATTGCCTCCGAAACGCCTCTTCCCATCAAAATTTGGAAAAATGGTAAACTACAAAGTTGTAGCTCTATGTCTTAGCTTGCATCTCTAATTAGCCTCATGTCATTTAAAAGTTTGAGTAAAAAGTTATGCTAAATCTCCCAAAATGTGTCACTAGAGGAACGTCGAAACACACGATACACTTCGGGGCACTTTTGGCTTACCTTCCACAATGATTTGAACAAAACTCAAAATAAGAAAGTTACACCTCTATGTCTTATATAACCACTCCAATTGGCCTCATACCAATTGGCTCAACATACGAATTATCATGAATTTAATCATAATGACGCTACAATCAAACTACAAAACATCTTTCATCAACAATACTATAAATCATAAATCGCCATCCTTAACATCAAAACTATACTTAAACTTACCCAAATAGTCAATAAACATAGGAAATCCTAAACCATACCGATCACCAAGCTTGGCTATTACATTAAGTATGTTCCTTGTTCCTTTAACTGTTTATTATGATGATTGTTTGGGATATGTGATGTAATGGTGATGGTTTATGGCTTCAAGATATGATATGAATGGTATTGAATGAGATAGAATGAAATAGAGAATGTATGAGTAAAATAGAAAGTTGATCTTTAGTTAAATAGGTAATGTAAGTGCTGAAACGGTATGAAATTGTGGCATTAGTTGTGGTTTTCAGCATAATGTTTTGTATATTGATCCGAATAATGTGAGGCTACTTTCATTAGAAAGATAAGATATAAGACTATAACTTTCATGTCTTGAGTTTTGTTCAAATCATTGTGGAAGACAAGCCAAAAGCGCCCCGAACTGTGTCGTATGTATCGTCATTCCTCCATTGACACATTTTGGGAGATTGAGCATAACTCTTTAGTCCAACCTTCAAATGACATGAGGCCAATTAGGGATGAAAGCCAAGACATAAGCTACAACTTTTATGTTTACCACTTTTTCAAATTATGAAGGTAAGAGGCATTTCGGAAGCGATCTTTGATGTGGCTGTGCGCAAAGCGACGCCTGAGCGGTAAGAAATGACCGCCTGAGCGCCACTGGTTCTGGATTTTTGGTTTGGGATAGTATGGTACGCGCTAGGGCGGTAATTTATGACCGCCCGAGCACCCTGTACAGTGCAAAAGCGTGTTTTGAGGTCTGGGAAGGCATAAAATCGAATGAGATCACTTTTTTACTCATTTCCTTTTCTTCTTTTCTCTTCTCACGGTTTGGAAGCTAGGGATCCTCATTTCTCCTTCAATCCAACTTATTCCAAGAAATTAATCTTTGATTGAAACCTTAATCTTTGCTTGGAGATTAGAAGTTCTTCTCTTCAGTTTAGGAGCAAGGTAAGAAAGCTTATTTCTTGGTTTAGTTATTAAAGGGAAGACATTGGGTTGTTTGGTTTGAGTGTTGAGGTAAGGTTGTTAATATATTGATTGATGGTATTATTATTGTTATTGTGTTGTAGGAATCCCTCAAGAACTTAGCAAGCACTTGTGTATTGGGTTGTAAGTGGAATCATTTCTTAAATGCATCACATGATCCTATATGTATGTGTTTTGATGATTTTATGACGTTAACTCCTTTCAAATTCCATTCAATATATATATATATATATATATATATATGTGTGTGTGTGTGTGTGTGTAAATATGTGTTTATGGTAGTGCAATTATATGCATTTTTTAATGAAAGGAGTTAAACTTTAAATGATGCCTCTAAAAAAAACTTATGATTGCCTTGGTTCCGTAGGAGCAAGTCAGAAAGATTGAGATTCGATAAAATGCCTGAATGAAGTTTTATATGATTGAATGATTGGATTGATAGTGATAGTAGTGACGTTGCCTCTGGCAATTCTAAATCCGCAATGTAATTGGCCAGTTAACGATGAAAACATGTGCTCTCTTATAAGATGCATTTTATGCAGAAGTAAATGTCCCTCCTATAAGATTCGTTTTTACGAAGAGGGTTAGCAATGAATGAACTATCTTATAAGAACTATCAATTCTTCAATTAATCAATGAAATGAATATCATCCCTATGTATTGTTGTATTATGATTCTTGATGGATGATATTAATAATGATTCGACGTTTATAAAATGAGATGGATAATGTTTTCAACAAAATGAAATTGAGGCTATATATTTTATGTTTTACAATAAAATGATATATATGTATCTTGTTCGTATTGATTCGTTTGTTGAGTTATATACTCATTCTAATTATGTTCATGTGATGCAAGCATAGGTAAGAAAGATTGATCATCCATGATTTGTCGAAGCGAGAGAAGGGAATATGCCAAACTTTGGAGATTTCAATTGCATGCTATTTTTGTTATGTTATGGTTATGGTTATTTTGGGAAATATTGTAAATCTTGTTTTTGGTATTTTAAATTAGAAATATGTGAAGATACTATATATCTGATGTATATGAAAATCTTTTGCATGTGATTTATGTGTTGCTTGAGACAGGTGGCATGTCCTATTTGCGGAGAGATGCTGCCTAATTTTTTAAAAATTACACCTTTTCTCCAAATTATATTTCAAATCTTCCGCATTGATTATGCATTTTAGCAACGAGTGTTACAAATACGATGATATGTTCATACGTAAGGCCAAGGCTTAGTTGACGGGTGAAAGTGTCGCTGATGCTCCCGCCGCCCAGTATTGTGGTTACATGTAGATAGATCCATCGCCCACCAATACGTAGACGAACACGAAAGTCACAATTAACGATCTGAATTCAACGAAAGTAAAAAGGAATACGTATATGTTGATGATAATATGTATATGATTATGTTGAGGATGATATGAAAACGTTTATGTTTATTTTAAGTACAAGTATTTTTCACTGTTGTATGTGATCTGTATACGTATTATGTTGTTATCAAGATTATGGTGTGTTGAGTCTTTAGACTCACTAGGTGTGATCGATGCAGGTGATATTGATAATTATGATGTTAGAGGTCTTGATGGTTGACTTTGCAGGACTGTCGGTGCAAATAACCTGAGGACCAGTGCTTCTATTTTTCCGCACTTATGATTTATGTTTAAGACTTATGTTAAAATATTTTACGACTAGTTGGTTGTTTGATTTTAAAAATGGCACAAAAAAAATATTTTGTATAATTGTATGAATGTTCGGCAGAAATCATAGTAAGGTTTTTAAAAAAATTTCTAGTACTTTTTAAGAAAAAACGAGTAGTGGACGTTTCATGCAGGCTTCGTTGGAACTGGGTGGCGCCCTAGCGCTAAGATCTAAACGCCCCTGAGCGCCAGGCCTTCTGGACTGGCAGCGGAAGGCCTGGCGCTCGCGCAGTAAGATATTATCGCCCGAGCGCCTGGCATTCTGGAAATTTAAAAAATATGTTTTAGCATGTGCAGTAGTCGTCCAAGCGGGATCCGACGAAGCCCTCAACGCTATATAAGTATGTTCGACGTGCAAAAGAAAATATTTTATGTTTTTGAGCTATGCTAATTGTCTTGTGACCAATTATGAACGGGTTTGGAATCCGGAAAACGTGTCCGAGTACCTCTCTACCCCGGTAAAGTATGACTGGGTTTTGATCAGGATGGAAAGCGTAAAGTATGACCAAGTACAAATCCACCCGATAAATTATTATCGAGGATCTTATGTATGTGGTATTGGACATCCCTGCTAGCTCAGTACTGTGGTTTAGTCTGATCAGGCGCACTATGTTATGGGTCACTTGCTTTGAAATATATCTCTACACAAAATGATGAGGATTATGTATGTTTAAGTATGTATGTTACAATTACGTTTATGAAAATGTTTATGAATTGATGTCACGTCTATGTTTATATAAGTATGTTCAAAGTTTAAGTATGTATGGGCTTTTTTAAAATGCATGTGGTTTTATTATGTATTACTTGCTATTTCTCAGTTTATACATGTTGAGTCTTTAAACTCCCTAGACTTTATCGATGCAGGTGAGGACGAGTATGAGGAGATGAGAGGTGGGCACCAGTTAGTTGACTCGGATGGTGCGGAGGCCTAACCCGAGTACCGCTTAGTTGTTTTTCAAGGATTTTTATGCATGTTATTTAATTTACTTTGATTTTTAAGGAACTTCTTGTGTTTTAAACAAGTACTTGTTGCAAGTCGTTTACATTTAAAATATTTAATTAAGCATTTTATTTATATTGCATCTTTTTAAAGATTATGATTTATTTAAGAAAAATTTTAATTTTCCGCAAATTTTAAGTATGTTCAAAAGTACGGTACGTTACAGTTGGTATCAGAGCAGTGTTCTTGTTAAGGGTTATGCCTATTGCCAGTTACGAAAAGCTCATGAAGTCACGTCTTAAATCTGTAAGTTTTAAAGTTTTAAAATTCTTTCATGTAGTAAGCATCAAAGTCATGATTTCAGCATGAACACGTTTAAGTTCGATTTACGTTCATCTTATGATGATATGGATATTATGTTCATGCATGTTGCTTTACGTGTTGGGTAAATTGTCGAAGAGTATGCCTCCTAGACGTATAGTTGCACGTGGAGCAGGTGATGAGGATAGAGAGGCTCGTGATTGGGAGAGGGCCGCTCCTCCTCGTCCACCGCCAGATTTGCAGGCACATATGCTTGCAAGGATGACTCAATTCTTCACACAGTTTTCGGGGACAATACTGGAGTAGATATTGGAGCGAGGTCGCCCAGGCCAGAGGCGGTGTATGAGAGATTCAGGAGGATAGATCCTAAGGAGATTTTGGGGACTACTGACCCGATGATTGCTGAGGGATGGATTAAGTCCATCGAAGTGATATTCGCTTTTATGGAGCTACAGGATGCAGACAAGTTCAGATGTGCCACTTTTCTGTTGACAGGGGACACTATATTATGGTGGGAGAGCGCGTCTGTGTCAGTGGATTTGCAGACTCTGTCTTGGGATGGTTTTAAGGAGGTCTTCTACTCCAAGTACTTCACTGAGGTAATACGCTCACGCCTGACTAGATAGTTTATGACGTTACGACAGGGAGACAGCAGAACACCAACGGCGAAAGCACTCTCATGGGCCGACACTGACACTGAGAGATTTCGTGAGGAAGTTTGAGAGTGGATGTCACTTCATGCCACTGATTGCGAATGATGTCCGGGAGAAGCTGAGGCATTTTCTTGACGGTTTACGGCCAATCTTGCACCGTGATGTTAGAATTGCAAGTCCTACAACCTATGCTATTGCCGTGTTGAGAGACCTGGCGGCAGAGCAGGACCAGAAAGACATCTAGAATGACAGGCAGGGCAAGGGGCCCTATCAGGTGCCCCAACAGCAGCAGCAGCAGCAATTCAAGAGGTCTTTCCATGGATTGTAGGGAAAGATGTCGTTTCAAGGACCGCCGAAAGGCAGAGGTCCTATACCGCAAGGCAAGGCTCCTCAGAAGCCTGAGTACCCAGTGTGCCCGAAGTGCAACCGTCAACACATGGGCCAGTGTTTATGGGGTTCTAGCAAATACTTCAAGTGTGGAACCAGTGATTACATACTGAAGGACTGCCCGCAGTGGAGGCAAACGACCCAGGGTAGAGTTTTCTGATTGGTAACCTATTTAATTCAGCACAATATTTATTTTGGTCATGCATGCTTCGAATTTTGCTTGGGGATATTAGTATGTTGTTTTCTTAATTTTGAGGACTTCATATAGAAATTTCCAACTAGGCAAGATGTTAAGATTAGTATTTTGGGGTATAAGTTTATGTGTTGTGCTAACATCCCCCAGGAAATATTTTCATGAAGAGAGTAGCCACGAAGGCCTTGTTAGATTTCGGGGTCACTCACTCTTTTATCTCGGAGACATTCGCTAATTATTTAGATGTCAAGTCCATTGGACTCAACGTGAACTACTCCGTGATAGTCCCATCAGGGGAGGAGTTATCAGCTACTAGTGTTGTTAGAGATATCGATTTTGAACTTCAGGGCCACCTAGTTACGTCAATCTGATGGTGTTTCCGATGCTAGAATTCGATGTTATTTTGGGGATGGACTGGCTGTCGAAGAACATAGTTCTAATTGATTTTCAGAAAAGGTCAGTGTTGGTAAGACCGTTGGGTATGGAGCAATTTCTTTTTGAGCCAGACAGGTGGAAAAGTTTCCCTCGAATGATCTCTTGCATGCAATCACGGAGACTTATGCATAAAGGGTGTCAAGCATTCCTGGACGGTATTATTTTGGCACCTGATGCACCCACCTCGTCGATATCTGATGTACTAGTTGTCAGAGATTTTCCTGACGTTTTTCCAGACGACGTCACATGCCTTCCACCAGAGAGAGGTGGAGTTCGCCATTGACCTTGTGTCAAGCACTGTGCCAATCTCTAAGGCACCATACAGGTTGGCTCCAGCAGAGATGTTAGAGCTCAAGCAGCAAATTCAGGAGCTCCTAGACAAGGAATTCATCCGCCCTAGTTTCTCACCATGGGGCGCACCAGTGTTCTTAGTGAAGAAGAAAGAAGGAAGCATGAGGTTGTGTATCGATTACCGCGAACCGAACAAGGTAACGATCAAGAACAAATACCCATTACAAAGGATCAAGGACTTATTCGATCAGTTTCAAGGAGCTACAATGTTCTATAAGATAGATATACATTTTGGGTATCACCAACTGAAGGTAAAGGGTGCAGACGTTCACAAAACAGCCTTCAAAACAAGATATGGACATTACGATTTCTTAGTGATGCCATTTGGACTGATGAATGCCCTAGCCATTTTTATGGACCTAATGAATTGAGTATTTTAGATTTAATTGACTTCATTGCATAATTATTTTAAATGCATTTCTTTGAAGTTAATTATTTTATTATTTCAGTTCAGTATTTTGATTTTTAGCATTTCAGTTATTTCAGTGAGGCCGGACCGGAGTTGGAGTTTTGAGATAGAATTTAAGATTTCGAGAAATATTTCCAGAAGTTAATTTAGCTAGCAAGTAAGTTCATTTAAGTTAGTAAGGGAGATTTGAGGATTTAATTTAATTATTTGAGGTGATTAAGAAATGAACTCATTTAAGTTATTTAATTAAGGGGTTAGCTCACTAAATTATTTAAGGGATTAGTGAGGGTTTTAAGGGTTATTAATTTAGTAAATAAAAAACATTTCCCCTTTATTTTATCATGCATTTTCGGCCACCCTTAGTTGCTAGAAGACTCATTTTCCAACTCATCAACTTTGACCAATTCTTTGCATGTAATTAGTAGGATAATTCTAGGATTTTTGGAGAGCACAATTTAATTAAATAAATCGACATATCCTAGACTAGAAAATAAGTAAAAATCGGCCACTACCTCCTAGAAGCATCCACCAACTCATTTGATATCAAACCATAATTCAAAAATTCAAAATGGGAAGACTTGGTCTTGGATCTTCCTTATATCTTGCACCCACTTCCCTCACCCTCCTAACCATTTTTCCCCCCCTCTCCTTTTCGAAAATTCAGAGTGAAATCAGACCCCTTTTCAGTAGAAAAATCTTGAGCCATAGCTAGGGAGAAAGGCAAGAAAAATCGAGAGTAAAGAAAACAAGAGAAGCGCTCCATCTCCTCCGTGCCGCGTCGTCGTTGTTTCGTTCGTTTTCTTTCGAAACGAAACCAGGCATGTCTAGATTCTTTCAAAACCTCAATCAAGTCATATTATCATTTATTTTTCAGTACATGATCAAGATTTATCATTTCAAAAACCGAAATTTTCGGTAGACAAGAAACGAAAATTCTGCACAGATTTTTATCGACTTCCATGCTTCACGATTGGTATGTTTTGTTTCGATTTCAGGGATGGATCGTTCCAGGGGCTCAAGGCTACATGTCCCACATGTACTAGGACATGTTAGGGCCATGTTAGAACGTTTATTTCAGTCCCATGCTTGCTGGAAAAACAGAAATTACAGCAACACCATTTGTGTCCCTTTTTGAGTTCGAAAAATTTCAGTTTTTGTGTCAAGGGGTTGGATCTGATCTTGGCTGCCCTAAGGGCTCTTAGCCATGGTTGGATCACTCCCCTAGCATGTCTAAGACGTGACTAAGTCGCCCTTTTGGTGGCTTGGTCCATGGTTCATCGGTTTTTAATAAAAACATCACAACAGCCCCTATACCCCTTCGGCTACTTCGGTTGGACAGCTTTTGGTTCGTTTCTTTTGGTTGCTTGGTATGGATCTTGGTTGGCCTATGGCCCTTAGCCACGGTTCATATCATGCTCCTAGATGTCTGATCGTGTCATGGTCAATCAAATGGCCACTGGAATGACGCAAGACATTAAGCAAAACACTACACACGCATTCAAGATGCTCTCGGTTGGACCCTTCGGTTGAGTTATGGTGTGATGCGGATTGTGGCTGGCCTAGGGCCCTTAGCCATGGTTCAAATCATTCCTTGGGATGTTGGTAAGAGTCTCTGGACGGTGGTTCACGCCTCCAATGGCCGGTAGACTCGAAAACAACACAAGTTAAACGATTGTACAGTTGCTGGAATTTTACAGCAAGTTGCTGTGTCGGTTCAGAGGCTCGTTCGAGTTCTCGGTTGGCTTTTTGCCCATGGCCTTGGACTGGACAGTGCCTCATTGAGTTAGGAAGGTTATTTTTTTACCCGTTTGTCATTCGGATCATTTTTGAGGTCGTACGAGAATTTACGGTGCGATGTGCCAAATTGAATCTCGAAAGAGCGTTTCGTGTTTTGGCCTCCATTTCACCTAGATTTCGACCCTATCATTTTAGGAGCATTATTTTATGATTTTTCAGCATATTTTAATCATGACTATACGTCGGTTTGGTGTCGGTTCAGGTTGGCTCGGAGTCATGATTAAATGCGAAGTCATTAGGCGTCATAGTCGCATCTTTTGAACGTAAATTGCATAGTTGGTCAAGTTTAAGCTATTGCATATTTTTCATAGCACAGTTAGGTTGCAGCGAGCCTGGGGACGATCCAATCCAATCCAGTTGGTAAAATTACGGGACATTTTCATTATGCCAGTTAATTATTTTACGTGCATTAAATAGAAAATGATTATTTTTTTTTTGAGATTTATGCGATATGGCTTGTGGTTCATTCACTATGTGGGAGTGTTATTTTATACGGTCGCCAGTGACCGATCAGTTCAGTATGGTACCACCCGGTCGCCAGTGACCGGCCAGCTCAGTTCAGTTTCAGCCTCCCCGGTAGCCAGTTACCGATCAGTTCAGCTTAGTGCAGTGGCCACAGGCGTAAAACATAATCTCAACAGAAAATTTTACCAGTTATTTCAGTACAGGGCTCCAAGGAGCAAACATTTTTACTGTGATTATCAGTTCAGTTATGCACGTATTATAATTGCTCAGTACAGATTATTTTCAGCATGCCTCATGACATGATATTTTATCCCATGCATATTTTACTTCAGTATTTACTCGTTACCTACGATATATGCATGCTGAGTCTTTAGGCTCACTAGACTTGATTGTTGTAGGTACTGATGAGGCCAGGGCCGAGGGCGGGGACCAATGAGCCAGCTTGGGTCGGCAGTAGTGGCACCCGAGGACCTCAGTGCAGCAGTTGTTATTTTATTCCGCAAACAATTTTTATCAGTCGTTGGATAATTTTTAAATTGTTATTGTTGGCAAAACTTTATTTTCTTCCGCTGCTATTATTTTAAACATTGAACTTGATTCATTAGTCGATTTTATGAATGAGGCCATTTAAATTCTTTTAAAAAGAAAATTTTTAAATTTTCCGCAAATTTTCAAGCAAGGAGTTTTAGGCCCTTTTACAATTGGTATCAGAGCGGTGGTTCTGTATAGGGTTTCACTACTACTGACCGCGAGAAGCTCACGAAGCCACGTCTTCGGTCTGTAAGTTTTTCAGTTCAGCATTTTGTTCAGCATTTCAGTTAAAGCATGAATTATTTTGTCAGCATGCTTCAAGATTTTCAGTATTTCAGTGTTCATTTAAAATAAATTATGGAATTATGCATGTTAGTTACGTATGGGTTATGTTGGAACAATATGCCCCCTAGACGCATTTTAGAGCGCAACAGAGAGGAGGAGCCTCGCCGAGAGGACAGGGAGGAGCGTAGACCGGAGGGAGACCTACCACCTCCTCCACCGGACATGAGTGCCCAGATGTTAGCTGGGATGGCACAGTTCTTCGCACAGTTTGCGGGGGGCAATGCCGCAGCCGTAGCCGCAGCCGCAGCCAGGCCGACAGGGCCCGAGGCTGTTTATGAGCGATTCATGAAGATGCGCCCGAAGGAATTCTCTGGGACATCTAACCCCATGGTTGCCGAGGGATGGATCAAATCCCTCGAGGTCATCTTTGAGTTTATGAAGCTGAGGGACGCAGACCGAGTCCGATGTGCCACCTACCTGTTCACTGGAGACGCCCGCTTATGGTGGGAAGGAGCTTCGGTAGCCCTGACCTTGGCTACACTTTCTTGGACCCGCTTTACGGAGGTTTTCTACTCCAAGTATTTTGCTGAGGAGGTTCACACCAGGCTGACCACCGAGTTCATGAGCCTGAGACAGGGGGATATGACGGTTACGGAGTTTATCCGTAAGTTTGAGAGGGGCTGTCACTTTGTGCCCCTGATAGCGAATGATGCCAGAGCTAAGTTGATGCACTTCCTGGTGGGTTTATGGCCGATCTTGCGCCGGGATGTTAGGGTATCTGACCCTGCTACTTATGAGATTGCCGTCTCCAAGGCCTTAGCCGCAGAGCAGGATCTGCGGGATATCGAGAGGGATCGCCAGGGCAAGCGCCCAGTCCAGGCACCGCACCGCCCTCCTCCTCATCAGCATCAGCAGCAGAATAAGAGGCCTTTTCATGGACCGCCCAGGAACCGAGGCCAGCAGCAGCAGCAGCGGGGACGCCCAGCCCCGAGGACTCAGGAGCAACCAGTCTGTCCCAGGTGCTCACGTCGCCATCCTGGAGCATGTATGGCTGGCTCAGGAAAGTGTTTTAAGTGCGGCAGTCCAGACCACATGTTGCTGCAGTGCCCTCAGAGGAATCTGCCTACCCAAGGCAGAGTTTTTGCTCTCCATGCCGCGGAAACCAACCCGGAGACTATGTTGTTGACAGGTACCTTTAAACTTTAAGTTATTATTCGAATTTCAGCATTTTGGGAATCGGGATTTAGATTTTTGAACTTAGAACTGTTATAGAATTGCATGCTCTACTCAGATTTACTTCGGGGGAATTAAGCTAGAGGAACCTTGACATTTGCATGTCTATAAGTTTAGATCATGTAGTGGGATTCAACTTAGAGTTCCGATCTTTCAGGGAGAATTTTTATATCTGGTTCCGCTACCAAGGCCTTGATAGATTCATGGGCCACTCACTCGTTTATTTCGGAGGTCTTTGCAAACTTTCTCAAGATCCAGACCATTGGGCTAGATACAGCCTTTTCAGTAGTGTTGCCGTCAGGCGAGGAGATGGCAGCTACCAACGTTATCCGAGATATAGACCTTGAGTTGCACGGTAATCTTGTTTATGCGGATCTGATCGTGCTACCGATGCCAGAATTTGATATCATCCTAGGGATGGACTGGCTATTGAGGAACAGAGTGTTGATAGACTTCCAGCGGAGATCTGTTCTTGTCCGACTGCCTGGAATGGAGCAGTTCTTATTTGAGCCGGACAGGTACTTTCCTTTACCGCGCATTATTCCTTATGTTCAGGCTAGGAAACTCATGCATAGAGGGTGTCGGGCATTTCTAGCGACCTTTTTATCTGTCCCCGAGGAACCCAGCCAGTCAGCCTCAGATGTTCCGATTGTCAGAGATTTCTTAGATGTTTTTCCCGAAGACTTTTCTGGTATGCCACCCGAGAGAGAGGTGGAGTTTTCCATTGAGCTTATGCCAGGTACGGCTCCGATATCCAAAGCGCCGTACCGACTAGCACCGACAGAGATGGCAGAGGTTAAGAAGCAGATTCAGGAACTTCTCGACAAGGAGTTCATTCGCCCGAGCTTTTCTCCATGGGGCGCGCCGGTCTTATTTGTGAAAAAGAAGGATGGCTCGATGAGGCTTTGCATTGACTACCGGGAGTTGGACAGGGTTACAGTGAAGAATAAATACCCATTGCCGAGGATTGAGGATCTGTTTGACCAGTTGCAGGGAGCTTCGATTTTCTCCAAAATAGATCTGCGTTCCGGTTATCACCAGTTGAGGGTGAGAGATGCTGATGTTTCGAAGACAGCTTTCAGGACTCGTTATGGTCACTACGAGTTCCTTGTGATGCCTTTCGGTTTGACCAATGCGCCAGTGATCTTCATGGATCTCATGAATCGCGTATTTCAGCCGTACCTCGACCAGTTTGTGATAGTGTTCATAGATGACATTCTCGTCTACTCCAAGAGTCGGGAGGAGCACAGCAGGCATCTGACCACAGTGTTGCAGACATTGCAGAAGCACAAACTATTCGCAAAGTTCAGTAAGTGCGAATTCTGGTTAGAGAAGGTGGCGTTCTTGGGCCACATTGTTTCTAGTAGTGGCATTGAGGTAGACCCGGCGAAAGTCGCTGCAGTCAGAGATTGGGTTGTGCCTCAGAATGCATCCGAGATCCGCAGTTTTCTTGGGCTAGCAGGATATTACAGGAAGTTCATTCAGGAATTCTCATCCATTGCCGTTCCACTCACAGCACTGACCAAGAAAAATGTGAAGTTTGTGTGGAGCGAGGAGTGTCAGAAGAGCTTCGATACTTTGAAGCAAGCTCTTATCTCAGCACCCGTTTTGGCTGTACCGTCAGGATCCGGTGAGTTTGTTCTGTATAATGATGCTTCGAAGCTTGGTTTAAGTGCAGTTTTGAAGCAGCATGGGAGAGTGATAGCGTATGCTTCTCGACAGCTGAAAATCCATGAGAAGAATTACCCTACCCATGATCTGGAGTTAGCGGCCGTAGTTTTTGCTTTGAAGATTTGGAGGCACTATCTGTATGGAGAGAAGTGTCAGATCTTTACCGACCACAAGAGCCTCAAGTATTTCTTTACGCAGAAGGAGCTGAACATGCGTCAGAGGCGTTGGTTGGAGCTTGTGAAAGATTACGATTGTGACATTAGCTACCACCCGGGTAAAGCTAATATAGTTGCGGATGCTTTGAGCAGGAAAGTCGCAGTGATGGCTCACTTGACGATTCAGAAACCTCTTCAGATTGAGATGCAGAAGTTTGATCTTGAGACTTACCCTCGAGGTAGAGTTCCTCATCTATCACCTTGACCATTCAGTCTTCCCTTTTGGACCGTATTCGCAGTGGTCAGGCCGCAGATGAGCAGTTGGCACAATGGAAAAAGAGAGATGAAGCCAAGGGCAGTGTTTTGTATTCAGTCAGCGACGGTATTGTGAGATACCGAGATAGGATATGGGTTCCTAGCAGTGATTCTATCCGAGCAGACATCTTATCAGAGGCCCATACGTCCCCGTACTCCATTCACCCTGGGAGTACGAAGATGTACAAAGATCTGCAGCTATTGTATTGGTGGCCAAGGATGAAGAAGGACCTCAGACGGTTTGTGTCCGAGTGTCTGACCTGTCAGTTAGTGAAGGCCGAGCATCAGAGACCAGCAAGTTTGCTCAAGCCTCTTCCTATTCCTGAGTGGAAGTGGGAGAACATTACCATGGACTTTGTGACCGGATTGCCGAAGTCAGCCAGGGGATCGAATGTTATTTGGGTGATTGTAGATCGTCTTACCAAATCAGCGCACTTCTTGCCTATTAAGACGACTTTCACCATGATTCAGTATGCAGAGCTGTATATCTGAGAGATAGTCCGACTCCATGGTATTCCAGTTTCGAACGTGTCCGACAGAGATCCCAGATTCACTTCCTCATTTTGGAAGAGCTTGCATTCGACTTTGGGTATGAAGTTGCTGTTTAGCACAGCTTTCCATCCGCAGACAGATGGGCAGTTGGAGCGAGTTATTCAGATTTTGGAGGATCTTCTTCGAGCTTGCGTCATTGATTTCTCAGGGATTTGGGAGTCGAACTTGCCACTGGTTGAGTTCACCTACAACAACAGCTTCCAGTCTTCTATTGGTATGGCTCCGTATGAAGCACTGTATGGCCGCAAGTGCAGATCTCCTGTTCGTTGGGATGAAGTAGGAGAGAGAGCAGAGTTGGGTCCAGAGATTGTTCAGCAGGCAGCAGAGGTAGTAGCCAAAATCCGTGATAGGATGAGGACTGCTCAGAGCCGACAGAAGAGTTATGCCGATCAGCGGAGGAGAGACTTAGAGTTTGCAGTGGGCGATCATGTCTTCGTGAAAGTGGCACCTATGAAGGGTGTCATGAGATTTGGGAAGAAAGGGAAGCTCAGTTCGAGATTCATTGGACCGTTTGAGATCCTTGACAAAGTTGGGGCGCTTGCTTATCGTGTGGCTCTTCCGCCGAATCTGGCCGGAGTACACAATGTCTTTCACGTCTCAATGCTGAGGAAGTATATGGCAAATCCTTCGCATGTGCTGAATTTCGAGCCGTTGCAGCTTACTCCGAACTTATCTTATGAGGAGAGACCCGTGCAGATCCTAGACAGACAGGAGAAGAAACTTCGAAACAAGCTTGTTAAGCGAGTCAAAGTCAAATGGCTCAACCATTCTGAGGAGGAAGCTATGTGGGAGCCTGAGCCGGAGATGAGAAGTCGATACCCAGAGTTATTCGGTGAATTCTAATTTCGAGGACGAAATTTATTTTAAGGAGGGAAGGATTGTAGAACCCGTAAATCAGTAGACGTATAAGCCATGCATAATTCTAGATTTTTAAATTTAATTGACTTCATTGCATAATTATTTTAAATGCATTTCTTTGAAGTTAATTATTTTATTATTTCAGTTTAGTAGTTTGATTTTTAGCATTTCAGTTATTTCAGTAAGGCCGGACCGGAGTTGGAGTTTTGAGATAGAATTTAAGATTTCGAGAAATATTTCCAGAAGTTAATTTAGCTAGCAAGTAAGTTCATTTAAGTTAGTAAGAAAGGTTTGAGGATTTAATTTAATTATTTGAGGTGATTAAGAAATGAACTCATTTAAGTTATTTAATTAAGGGGTTAGCTCACTAAATTATTTAAGGGATTAGTGAGGCTTTTAAGAGTTATTAATTTAGTAAATAAACAACATTTCTCCTTTATTTTATCATGCATTTTCGGCCACCCTTAGTTGCTAGAAGACTCATTTTTCAACTCATCAACTTTGACCAATTCTTTGCATGTAATTAGTAGGATAATTCTAGGATTTTTGGAGAGCACAATTTAATTAAATAAATCGACATATCCTATACTAGAAAATAAGCAAAAATCGGCCACTACCTCCTAGAAGAATCCACCAACTCATTTGATATCAAACCATAATTCAAAAATTCAAAATGGGAAGACTTGGTCTTGGATCTTCCTTATATCTTGCACCCACTTCCCTCACCCTCCTAACCATTTTTCCCCCCCTCTCCTTTTCAAAAATTCAGAGTGAAATCAGACCCCTTTTCAGTAGAAAAATCGTGAGCCATAGCTAGGGAGAAAGGCAAGAAAAATCGAGAGTAAAGAAAACAAGAGAAGCGCTCCATCTCCTCCGTTTCGCGTCGTCGTCGTTTCGTTCGTTTTCTTTCGAAACGAAACCAGGCATGTCTAGATTCTTTCAAAACCTCAATCAAGTCATATTATAATTTATTTTTCAGTACATGATCAAGATTTATCATTTCAAAAACCGAAATTTTCGGTAGACAAGAAACGAAAATTCTGCACAGATTTTTATCGACTTCCATGCTTCACGATTGGTATGTTTTGTTTCGATTTCAGGGATGGATCGTTCCAGGGGCTCGAGGCTACATATGGACATGTACTAGGACATGTTAGGGCCATGTTAGAATGTTTATTTCAGTCCCATGCTTGCTGGAAAAACATAAATGACAGCAACACCATTTGTGTCCCTTTTTGAGTTCGAAAAATTTCAGTTTTTGTGTCAAGGGGTTGGATCTGATCTTGGCTGCCCTAAGGGCTCTTAGCCATGATTGGATCACTCCCCTAGCATGTCTAAGACGTGACTAAGTCGCCCTTTTGGTGGCTTGGTCCATGGTTCATCGGTTTTTAATAAAAACATCACAACAGCCCCTATACCCCTTCGGCTACTTCGGTTGGACAGCTTTTGGTTCGTTTCTTTTGGTTGCTTGGTATGGATCTTGGTTGGCCTATGGCCCTTAGCCACGGTTCATATCATGCTCCTAGATGTCTAGATCGTGCCATGGTCAATCAAATGGCCACTGGAACGACGCAAGACATCGATCTAAGCAAAACACTACACACGCATTCAAGATGCTCTCGGTTGGACCCTTCGGTTGAGTTATGGTGTGATGCGGATTGTGGCTGGCCTAGGGCCCTAAGCCATGGTTCAAATCATTCCTTGGGATGTTGGTAAGAGTCTCTGGTTGGTGGTTCACGCCTCCAATGGCCGGTAGACTCGAAAACAACACAAGTTAAACGATTGTACAGTTGCTGGAATTTTACAGCAAGTTGCTGTGTCGGTTCGGAGGCTCGTTCGAGTTCTCGGTTGGCTTTTAGCCCATGGCCTTGGACTGGACAGTGCCTCATTGAGTTAGGAAGGTCATGTTTTCAACCGTTTGTCATTCGAATCATTTTTGAGGTCGTACGAGAATTTACGGTGCGATGTGCCAAATTGACTCTCGAAAGAGCGTTTCGTGTTTTGGCCTGCATTTCACCTAGATTTCGATCCTATCATTTTAGGAGCATTATTTTATGATTTTTCAGTGTATTTTAATCATGACTATACGTCGGTTCGGTGTCGGTTCAGGTTGGCTCGGAGTCATGATTAAATGCGAAGTTATTAGGCGTCATAGTCGCATTTTTTGAACGTAAATTGCATAGTTGGTCAAGTTTAAGCTATTGCATATTTTTCATAGCACAGTTAGGTTGCATCGAGCCTGGGGACGATCCAATCCAATCCAGTTGGTAAAATTACGGGACATTTTCATTATGCCAGTTAATTATTTTACGTGCATTAAATAGAAAATGATTATTTTTTTTTTGAGATTTATGCGATATGGCTTGTGGTTCATTCACTATGTGGGAGTGTTATTTTATACGGTCTCCAGTGACCGATCAGTTCAGTATGGTACCACCCGGTCGCCAGTGACCGGCCAGATCAGTTCAGTTTCAGCCTCCCCGGTAGCCAGTTACCGATCAGTTCAGCTTAGTGCAGTGGCCACAGGCGTAAAACATAATCTCAACAGAAAATTTTACCAGTTATTTCAGTACAGGGCTCCAAGGAGCAAACATTTTTACTGTGATTATCAGTTCAGTTATGCACGTATTATAATTGCTCAGTACAGATTATTTTCAGCATGCCTCATGACATGATATTTTATCCCATGCATATTTTACTTCAGTATTTACTCGTTACCTACGATATATGCATGCTGAGTCTTTAGGCTCACTAGACTTGATTGTTGTAGGTACTGATGAGACCAGGGCCGAGGGCGGGGACCAGTGAGCCAGCTTGGGTCGGCAGTAGTGGCACCCGAGGACCTCAGTGCAGCAGTTGTTATTTTATTCCGCAAACAATTTTTATCAGTCGTTGGATAATTTTTAAATTGTTATTGTTGGCAAAACTTTATTTTCTTCCGCTGCTATTATTTTAAACATTGAACTTGATTCATTAGTCGATTTTATGAATGAGGCCATTTAAGTTCTTTAAAAAGAAAATTTTTAAATTTTCCGCAAATTTTCAAGCAAGGAGTTTTAGGCCCTTTTACAGAAGTAGTATCCAACCGAATTCTTTGGATATCCCACAAAGTAACATAAAATGGATCGACTATTCAATTTATCTCCCACTACCTGCTTCACATAAGCAGGGCACCCCCATATTCTAAGATAAGAATATTTGGGTGGCTTACTCATCCATATCTCATATGGTGTCTTATCAACTGCCTTTGTATGGACATTGTTCAACAACATTGCCGCTGTTTCAAGCGCATATCCCCAAAAGGATGGCGGCAACTCCGTGAACCCCATCATAGACCGAACCATGTCCATCAAAGTCCGGTTACGACGCTCCGAAACACCATTCAACTGTGGTGTAGCGGGCGGAGTCCACTGCAAGAGAATCCCATTCTCCCTAAGATACTCTTGGAACTCGGCACTCAAGTACTCGCCACCTCGATCCGATCAAAGTGTCTTGATACTTCGTCCCAATTGCTTCTCTACTTCACTTCTGAATTCTTTGAACCTTTCAAAGGCTTCAGACTTGTATTTCATCAAATACACATACCCATACCTCGAAAAGTCATCGGTAAAGGTGATGAAGTAGGCATGTCCATGCTTAGTGGTGATGCTAAGCGGACCGCACATATCGGTATGGATCAAATCCAATAACCCTTTGGCTCGCTCCACATGGCCCTTAAAGGGAATCTTGGTCATCTTTCCTTTCAGACAGGATTCACAAGTCGTGAGAGCATTAATATCAGACATATCAAACATGCCTACTCCCACTAACTTGTTCATCCTTCTTAGGAAAATATGTCCTAATCGAGCATGCCATAATTGTGCCGAATTTAGAGTATCTTGTTTGCGCTTGTTTGTTGTTGTTATAGCTTAGACATTGTTAAGTGGAATATGTTTCAATTTTAAGGTGTAGAGATCGTTCTCAAGTTCTCCAGTACCAATTAAACATTCATTCTTGTAAATATTGCAAACACATTTGCTAAATAAACAAGAAAATCCATCTTTATCTAACATAGAAATGGAAATAATGTTTTTCACCAACTCAGGTACAAACAAAACGTCTCTTAACAACAACTTAAAATCATTGTTCAAAATTAAAGAAACATCTCCAACAGCTTTGGCAGCAACTCTTGCCCCATTGCCCATCCTCAAGAAGGTCTCACCTTCCCTGAGCCTCCTACTTCTTCCCATCACCTGCAAATCATTACAGTGATGTGAGCCACAGCTGGTATCCAATACCCATGAAGTAGAGTTAATTGAAATGTTTACTTCGGTATAGAACATACCGTTTCCAGAACTCTTCTGGGCAAGATATTCCCTGCAGTTACGCCTCCAATGTCCAGGCTTCTTGCAGTGATGACAGATGTCAACAGTCTTGTCAGCCTTCACTGGTGTGGCTGCCACTACGGGACCCAGAGTCTGCCTCTTCAAGGGCACGCTCTTCTTGGGATGTTGGAAAGAACTCTTCTTTCCCTTCCCAGGTGTACCGGTCTTCGTACCAGATGAAGAGCCCACAAAAAGAACCGGCTTCTCTTTCTTGATGGTGGACTCAAAGGTCACAAGCATGTTCACCAACTCCTCAAGGGTCGGCTCCATCTTGTTCATATTGAAGTTCACCACAAAAGGATCAAATGAGCTAGGCAGCGATAAGAGCAACACGTCGGTGGTCAACTCCGAAGGCAAGATCAGATCCATGCCAACGAGCTTGTCCACGAGCCCAATCATCTTCAAGCCATGCTCATGGACCGAGGCCCCATCTCGCATGCGCATAGTGATCAGCTCCTTGACGGTAGCATGCCTAAGAGGCCGAGTCTGCTCACCAAAGAGCTCCTTGAGGTGCAAATGAATGTCAGCAGCATTCTTTGCATCCTCAAAACGCCTCTGCAGCTCATCGTTCATAGAAGCCTGCATATAACACCTAGCCTTCAAGTCATGGTCACAACAATCCTTGTAGGTCTGCAATTCCTCAGGAGTGCAGCTAGTCGGAGCCTCAACAGGGGGCGACTCAGTCAGTGTATATGCAATCTTTTCCGAGTTTAGGACGATTTTCAGATTATTAGCCAAGTGAGATAGTTAGATCCGGTTAACACATGTTTTTCGAGTATAGCGGATAGCGGGTTACGAATCGAAGACATTGTCAAAGTTTTGTACTGAAAATTAAAACAGATAAATGTTAATGAATATTTTAAAATATTTAATAAGATATAAAGTTTGGACTTTAACTTTATAAATTTTCGCTCCCACTGTTTTGACATTTTCACTACCCTCTAATGAAAACGGGAAACTCCTTTCCTCAGTAGGTACGTAAGGTCCAATTAGCGAATCATGATCTCGAATAATATCAGCCAATCATAATTCCTAAAAGGTAGTTTCCAATTGCATCACAATGCAACCCTCTACGTAAACTTTGGTCTCGCGTTTGATTAGGACCCAATAATATGACGTCGTTCATCTTCACGTGTCAACCTTACCCATCGATGTTGAACCTTAATGGACGGTCTCCATGAGTTCCCTCAATAATATGAGCCGAAATCATGGGAGTTCCACGTAGTTCACATCACCATTTCAATGGATGTCACAGCTTTCCGGCACCCAGAGCTCCCCCAATAATATGAGCCGAGCCCCGAGTACGGATAGCGTTCATCATGCACCCATTGTCGATGGAAGACAAGGAAATTATAAACAAATTTATAATTCCTCTTTTCGAGCTTGATATTAATTTTGAATCTTATTCAAAATGAGGGTTTTTAATTTTGAAAGGTCTCATCATTAATTTTATTTAAAAGCTCGCCATGTTTGATCGTATGTTTGCCGGATTCATGCAACTTTGTTATTATCATAATAATAACGCACATACTCATTATTTATAACATATCATGCATATATTATAAACAGTAAACAAACAAGGATGATCAATCGCCCCAATACTAATGGCCCGTGTGAGCTAAACACGAGCCTAGGTCCAATCCTAGGGAAATGCATGGGATGCAAATGCAACTGTTACATTAGCTTCCAATATTTACATGTCTTCGATCTTCATAATCATCATGGCCACCATCTTCCAATCTTGATCATCCACTATACTAATATTTACAAATAAATATCCATGGCAAATAGGGATACATCTCATGGGGGTGGGAACGGGCCATAAACCAAGCCCACTTTATAAATTGATAATTATTACAATCATTCAACACAAAATATCCTAGCATACACCTAGCAAATTGGGCTTGGACTTTTGATCATCATTCATGCATAATATCACATATCATACACCATAAATTAATTATTCCAATATTATATATCTTGATCCAATCACTAACCGCCACGATTATAAACTAAATTAACAAAGTATACAAACACCTTTGTCTACTTTCCAATTAATTTATTTATAACCGAATTTCTTATAAATCACAATTTACTATAAATAATTAAAGTCCAACTTCAATTATTTATTTTATGAGAAAAATTTGCAACTTTTGTAATTTTAAACTTAAGGTCCCAAAAACTTATTTTTCACCAAAAACATTTTGGCCCATTTAAAATTCACAAATATGTTAGCCATCCAATGGCCCAACATCTCAAGGCCCATGACACTTTGATATTCCAAAACATTTTTGGAAACCCTAGTCGTCATCGCCCTCGCCGGATTCCGGTAACAAAAATTTTTTTTTTTATTTTCGATAGAGGGGTTCGGGCAGCCTCTCGGCTGCCCTTGCTGCCCGAAACGGGCAGTCCCTCGGGCAGCCCGAGCTGCCTGACACGGGCAGCAACATGCTGCCCGAAATACCCCTTTGTCATGCCTTGATTTTTGTTGCAAATTTCATTCTCATGCGGTTAGAAATCAATCTCAATATAATATCTTGTAAATGCTACACAAAATCGTAACCATAGCTCGGATACCACTTGAAAGGGGATCGGTTACGGTGATCGAAAGCGCAACGGAAGTTAAAAATTTTGATTTTTCATCAAGAAATTTCGGCCACCTCTTATTTTGTGTAGAAAATACAATAAAACACCAAAAACATGCATAGGGTGTTTTAGAATTTACCTATCAATCTCAAGAGATTGATGAATGGCACCAACCAAGTTGTAAACAACTTGGCTCTTCAAGGATGACAAGTCTACAAGCTCTCCTTCCTTCAAAAATTAGGCCCACCACTTGCTAGGTAAATCCCCTCTTAATTTGCACTAGAAAATTAAGAGGATTTTTCAAGGAGAAGAATATTTCTTCCTCAACACTTGAAGAAGAAAAGAAGAGAAAAACTTGGAGAGAAAAATCCTCAAGTTTCGGCCAAGGTGAGTGTTGAATGAGGGAGGATGAGTTGTCTTGGTAGTGCAAAAAATTGATCCAAAAAGGTTGCATGCCATGCATTATTTTAGTCAAAAGTATTCCCCAACTCTTCACCTCCCAAGCATGCAATGTGACTTGGGCTTGTAACTATTACAAGGCCCATGGACTTTTTAAATTGTCTCAAACATATTTGAGCCCAATTAGACTTTACTTGATTTTACTCAAGCCCACTAGTTAAATAATTATTTCCAATTGGGCTCTACAAGGCCCAATGTTATTTAATTAATTCAACACTTGAATTAATTTAATTATTTGGACTCTACTAGGCCCACTAGTGTTTTATTAATTCAACACTTGAATTAGTTTAATTTAGTCCATAATAATGTTTATGAAAATCACAATTTTCAAATACATTATTTACTTGGCCTATTTTTAATTAGGGAACACATTCATAAATTAAAAATTACATTTTTCTCATAGAAGTCATACTTCTATTTTTCTCAACGCTTATAAACTCATTTATAAGTCGTTCAACACATTGAACTATTTTTACTTCTCAACGGGATCTAGAAAGCTAGTACTTGTGTGGCCCTCAATGGTTCATTGATACAACTAGCCGTGGGTTCAAATCTCCATGTGATTCGGACTAAACATGTCCTTATATGAGCATACCCCAATTGCTCCATTCTTACTTATCAACTCTTTGATAACAAGAACGTCAGAACTCAAGTCTGATAGTACCCAACCAATCATGTTAAACGCCTAGCAGCATATGCCGCTTACATGATTCCCTAGGTATCAAATGATAGTGCCTGCAAGAACCATTCAATTATGGTTAGCGTACAGTACGGTCCCTTCAACTCATATATCCCGACCGATTCGACAACCATTGGTTTATCGAGAGTTGTCAATGAATCGATACTATGTGTCATGTCGTAGTTGCATCGATGGTGTAATCTATGAAACCCTTTTCATAATTATCACCATACTCTGATCAGAGATTTCAACCTACATACACATGATAACACATAGGATATCCATACCCGAAGGTAAGCGGTGAATCCCCGACTACAATGCATTGACTCCTATATGTTTCGACGGAACACCCAACCTTGCCACCTGATGACCCCATGAGAGTCGGTAAACAAGTCAAAGTGTAATTCTAGCACATAGAGTCTCAATTTTGTCCCGGGTCATAAGGACTAATGGTGTACAACCATAAACTAGGACTTTTCCACTCGATAAGTGAGAACCACTTGGAAAGTCCTTTTATGGAGGGTTGTTCAGTGCACTCTACAAGGAGCACCTATCTGCATGCTCGGACATCACAATGTCCCCTACCAATGAAACATGGTACTCACATCTCACATCGCAGATACTAGTCTCGAACCCGAGCGGCCTATATCCTTCTTAGTGGCGGCTGAATCGACTAGGAACTGTTTAGAATATACAGTATTCCAAATATGAGTTTCATGATACTCATCATATGAGCATCTCATATTCTTTCTTCTATTTGTATATTCAAGGACTTTATCTATGCAACTAGCATGGGTATACAGATAAAGAAGTGCCAAAATGATAAATTCAAATATTATTAAAATAAAGACTGTTCATACATAGAGTTTAATCATGAACCCTCGGCCAACACTTGGCTCGACGGGCACCTACTCTAACAAGAAGAGCTTCGATACATTGAAGCAAGCTCTTATTTCAGCACCAGTGTTGGCCATGCCTTCAGGACCCGGAGATTTTGTTCTGTATACCGATGCTTCGAAACTCGGGTTAGGCGCAGTATTGATGCAACATGGGAAGGTGATAGCATATGATTCTTGTCAGTTGAAGATTCATGAGAAGAATTATCCTACCCATGATCTAGAGTTGGCAGCCGTAGTATTTACATTGAAGATTTGGAGGCATTATTTGTACGGAGAGAAGTGGCAGATCTTTACCGACCACAAAAGTCTCAAATACTTCTTTACACAGAAAGAGTTGAATATGCGGCAGAGGCGTTGGTAGGAGCTAGTGAAGGACTATGACTGTGACATTAGCTATCATCCTGGCAAAGCTAATGTAGTTGCAGACGCGTTGAGCAGGAAAGTCGCAGGGATGGCTCATTTGGTGGTTTCGAGACCTCTTCAGTTTGAGATGCAGAGGTTTGATCTAGAGACATATCCTCGAGGGAGAGTTCCTCGTCTATCTACTTTGACGATTCAGTCTTCTCTTATAGACCGTATTGGCAATGGACAGTTAGAAGACGAGCAGTTGGCAAAGTGGAGGCAGAGAGATGAGGCCAAGGGCAGTATCTTGTACACAGTGAGAGACGGTATTGTGAGATATCGAGACACAATGTGGGATCCTAGCAGCGATTCTATTCGAGCAGATATTTTAGCTGAGGCCCATATGACGCCGTACTCTATTCATCCAGGGAGTACGAAGATGTACAAAGATATGCAGTTATTATATTGGTGGCCCGGAATGAAGAGGGATATCAGACGATTTGTATCCGAGTGTCTGACGTGTCAGCTAGTGAAAGCGGAACATCAGAGACCAGCAAACACACACTATTACCTTCGAAAAACATCAGAAAACAGCAGCTTAATTCGAGCAAGAACAGCAGAAACAAAGAAGGGAAAACCAACTCCGACTCCGCCGCTCGTATTCGTCGTATTGATTTGTTTTCTTCAAAACAAATTTCAGGCATGTATATATTATTCCTTTGCTCTGCAATCAAGTTATATTAGCTATTTTAAATCAGTATATGTTCATAAATCAAGTGACAAAACCCATTTTGACAGCAAAACTATTGAAAAATCTGTACAGCTTCTCGGCTTTTTGATGGTGCTTCACTGCTGTTGTATTTTTGTTGGTTTCAAGAGTTGCTTCGGTTCCAGGCTCCCAAGGCTGATTATAGGCATGATTTAGAGTATGTTAGGGTGTTTTTGGTTCATTTGTTTCAGTCCATACACTCAAGAACGAAGCAATGACAGCAACGTTCCTTACTTGCAGAAATGAGTCACGATTTTTTTGGTCATTTAATGTTTAATGGGTGTGTTCGAATCTTGGCTGTCCTATGGGCTGTAGCCATGGTTGGAACTCTACCTGAACATGTCAAGGACGTGACCAAATCATCCCTTCAAGGATTGGTTCACGGATCCATCAAAATTTCACCAAAACAACACAAGTGCATTTCGGGTTCTTCATTTGCTGTGACTGTACACTTTTGGTTTTGGGGTGTTGGATGGATTGTGGTTGGCTTCTAGCCCATAGCCATGGATCATACAACTCTCCATCATGTCTAGATTGAGCCATTGCCGATCAAATGGCCCTTGGAACGAGACAAGACAGTAAAATATTTCATTACAACACACTCCATCCCAAGGGGTGCTCTCGGCTGGTATGTTGTTCTTGTTTTAGGTGGTTGCTTGGGTTGTGGTTGGCTTTTAGCCCTTAGCCATGGTCCAAGCCATGCCTTAGGATGTTGGTAAGAGTCCTTGGTCGGTGGTTCAAGCCAATGGTCATTAAATTTCAGAGTTTATACCACAAATACACAAGCTGCTACTGCTGGATTTTTTGACAGCAACTTTCATTTCGGTTTTGGTGCTTGTTTGATTTCTTGGTTGGTTTTTAGCCCATGGCCTTGGACTGGACAGTACCTTAATGAGTTAGGAAAGTCATGTTTTTGGCCGTTTGTGATTCGGTTGAGTTTAGAGGTCATACGAGAATTTACGGTGCAAGGTGCCAAAATGACTCTCGGAAGAGTGTTTTATGTTTTTGGATTCCATTCACCAATTTTCGTGTACAGCTATCATCATGAACATTTTTCAGTAGGTTAGGGGTATTTTTAATCATGGTTAAACATCGGTTTAATGTTGGTTCGGGTTGGTACGAAGCCATGATTAAAAATCAAGTTATTGGTTCTAATCGTCTCGTTTTTAGTTAAAAATCAAGTTATTGTTAAGTTTTTGTCAAGTTAGGAATTATTGCATGTGTCACATATTAGAATTAAGTCGCAGCAAGCCTAGGAATGATCCAACTCATCCGGTAAAAATAATTTTATAATTATATTACGTGCATAAAAATATAAAATGTTTATTTTTGAGATATATGCGATATGTCTTGTGGCCACCTTATGTTTATGGGTTTGGAAGTCGGTAGGCGCAACCGAGGACCTCTCCACCCGGTGACTTACGAACGGTTTACGATTATGTATGGGTACGGATATCCAGTCCAAGGACTGTGGTGATCTCTACCGCCCAGTATACTGTGGTTTAGTCTGATCAAGCGCTCACGTTATGTTATGGGCCACTTGCTTAGAAACATTATCTCTACCAGAAAATTATGATATGATATGACAGAGCTCTATTGAGCAAAGTTTTTACGTATGATTTTCAGATATGCTCGTAGTTATAATTATTCATGATACGATTTTCACTGCACGCTTTACGATACCATATTTTTACGTTGCATGCGATTTTATGATATATATTTACTTGTTATTCACGATATATACATGTTGAGTCTTTAGACTCACTAGACTTGATTGTTGTAGGTACTGATGAGGTCGAGACGGAGGGCGGAGACCAGTGAGCTATCTTGGGGCAGCAGTAGTAAATCCGAGGACCTCATGTTTTAGTTTATGCATCTTTTATTATTCAAACTCAGTTTTAATACGTTGAATTATTTTTATATTGTTGTTTGAAAAATAATATTTACTTCCGCTGTTATTTTAAAGTTAAATTTTATTTACATGTTTATTTTATAAATGAGTCAAGTTTTGTATTTATTTAGAAAATTTTTTTATAATTCCGCAAAAAAAAATACGAATACGAAATACGGGGCTTTACAGTACTCTACGCAGTGTTTGATGGTATTGTTAGATACAGAGGAAAGATGTGGGTGCCTAGTGTTGATTCGATCAGAGAGGATATTTTGACAGAGGCAGATACATCTCCGTATTCTATCCATCCAAGGGGTACCAAGATGTACAAGGACCTACAAATTGTATTCGACGCTTTGTATCCGAATTCCTCCCTTGTCAGCAAGTGAAAGCAGAGCATCAGAGATCAGCAGGGATGCTTAAGGCGCTCCCTATTCCCGAGTGGAAATGGGAGAACATCACCATGGATTTCATCGTTGGTTTGCCGAGGTCAGTCAGGGGATCGAATGCAATTTGGGTTATAGGGGATCGACTTACTAAATCGGCACACTACTTATCGGTGAAGACGACTTTCTCCATGACTAAGTATGCAAAGCTCGATATCCGGGAGATATTCTGATTGCACGGGTTCCTAATTTCTATTGCGTCTGACAAGGACCCGAGATTCACATCGTCCTTTTGGATGAGTTTACACGCAACTATGGGGATGAAGTTTCTATTCAGTATGACATTCAACTCTCAAACAGATGGCCAGTCTGAACAAGTGATTCAGATTTTAGAAGATTTGTTGCCGGCATGTGTGATCGATTTCCATGAGAATTGGGAATCGAAGCTACCTCTAGTGGAGTTCACCTTAACAACAGTTTCCAATCATCTATAGAAATGGTTCCTTACGAAGCACTATATGGAAGGAAGTGCAGATCGTCGATTTATTAGGATGAAGTCGGAGAGAGATCAGAACATGGCCCAGAGATTGTTCAGCATACTGCAGATGTGGTGGTTAAGATCCGAGACAGGATGAAGACCACCCAGAGTCCCCAAAAGAGTTATGCTGACAGGAGAAGAAGGGATCTCGAATTTGTCGTAGGAGATCACGTATTCGTGAAGATAGCATCCATGAAGGGTGAAGAGGTTTGGGAAGAGACGCAAGCAGAGTCCGCGATTTATTGGGCCATTCAAAATTCTTGACAGGGTTGGGACATTTGCTTATCGTGTAGCTCTACTGCCGAATCTAGCTGGAGTACACAATGTATTCCATGTTTCGATGCTGAGGAAGTATATGGCAAATTCTTCGCATGTTTTGAGCTATGAGCCGTTACAGCTTGCTCCAGATCTATCATATGAGGATGGACCTGTCTGATTTCTAGACAGACAGGAGCGGAGACTTCGGAAGAAAGTAACCAGGTTGGTCAAAGTCCAGTAGCTGAATCAATCAGTGGAGGAGGCCACTTGAGAGGCCGAAGCAGATATGAGAAGTCGTTACCCGGAGTTGTTTGGTAAGATTTAATTTCGAGGACGAAATTTATTTATGTGGGGGAGGAATTGTAGAGCCCAAAATCAGTACACGTAAACCCTTGCATTTATTAAATGGTTAAAATTATTTATTTAATTTTTAAAATGATTTTGAACCATGCATGATTTACGATTCGAATTATTTTAAATTGTTACATGTTTATTGTGATGCACGTTAAAATTTTTTCTTGAGTTTTATGTTTCAGGCGAATATTCGATGCAGGATCGGGAAAAGAGACCGGTGATGATTTAGGCGATTCTTGAAATGTGGTATTTTATTTCAAGTCAAGAAAATTGTTATTTTAATTGATTTTTGGAAGTTTAATCATTTTAAAGTCTAATTTAATTTATTAGGTGATTTTAAGCTTTTCAAATTCCAAATTGAAAATTTGGAGATTTTAATCAATTTTTGGAGAATTGTGTTCCTTTTTCGAGCAAGAAATCGTGCAGCATCATCCCCCGGTCATCTCCCATATTCCACCGCGCCGGTATTCGTTATCTTCAAACGTTTAGACGCAAAGGCATGTATATTATTTTATATTTGCATCGATCTTGTCGTAGTAAGTATTTTGATGCGTAAAAATTCGTTTGTTTTATTAAAAGTTTGAGCGAAAATGTTTGAAACCATTTTTAGATATCAAAAATCTAATCTGCTGTCATTTCGAATCCTGCGAATTTTTGGCTGGTTTGTTGGAAAAACTTTTAACATATAAAATGTAGTACTTTTTGATATCTTCGATTTGAGAGTAAATTCGTAATTTTTGGACAAGAAATGAGTGAGTTATGATCATTTTCGTATGACTGCTCAAACTGTGTAAAAAAAGTGTTCTTCTTGAGGATTTTTGAGTTGCAGGCTTTGTTGGAACCGTGCGGCACCTGAGTGGTAAGATCTTACCGCCCGAGCGCCAAGCCTTCTGGATGGGCAGCGATCTGGCGGTATCTTACTGCCTGAGCCCCAGGAATTCTGGAATTTTTTAGCATGTGCAGTAGTCGTCCAAGCGGGATCCGATGAAGCCCTCAACGCTATATAAGTATGTTCGACGTGCAAAAAAAATATTTTATGTTTTTGAGGTATGCCAATTGTCTTGTGACAAATTATGAACGGGTTTGGAATCCGGAGAACGTGTCCGCGGACCTCTACACCCCGGTAAAGTATGACTGAATTTTGATCATGATTGGAAAGCGGTAAAGTATGACCAGGGTCCAATCCACCCGGTAAAGTATGACCGGGGATCTTATGTATGTGGTAGTGGACATCCCTGCCAGCCCAATACTGTAGTTTAGTCTGATCAGGCGCACTATGTTATGGGTAACTTTCTTTGAAACATATCTATACACAAAATGATAAGGATTATGTATGTTTAAGTATGTATGTTGCAAGTACGTTTATGAAAATGTTTATGAACTGATGGCACGTCTATGCTTATATAAGTATGTTCAAAGTTTAAGTGTGTATGAGCTACATTAAAATGCATGTGGTTTTATTATGAATTACTTGTTATTTTTCAGTTTATAAAGACTCACTAGACTTGATCGATGCAGGTGAATACAAGTATGAGGAGACGAGAGGCATGGATCAGTGAGTGTACTCGGACGGTGCGGAGGCCTAACCCGAGGACTGCTTATTTGTTTTTCAAGGATTTTTATGCTTGTTATTTCATTTACTCTAATTTTTAAGGAAATTACTTCTTGTGTTTTAAACAAGTACTTGTTGCAAGTCTTTTACATTTCAAATATTTAATTAACCATTTTATTTATATTGCATCTTTTTAAAAATCATGGTTTAATTAAGAAAAAAATTATTTTCTGCAAATTTTAAGTATGTTCAAATGTACGATACATTACAGAAGAGGTAGAAGAACAGCAGAATCTATCTAAAAAGAGACCTAGTCAACCGACTGATCAAGGACTAACTAATAAAAGAGCAAAGAATAAAGAAATCCAGATCAGTTAGAATACACTCTTTATATTCAGTTGAGAAATTTGGCAGATTTTGATGATTTTTAGTCAGTAGAAGATTCTTTTATTCTTTCATTATTTGTACGAATCTGTACATCGAAAGAGTTATCAATAAAAGATTATTTTATCTACGAAGAGTTCAGTATGATCAGTTTGTATATTCTAAGTTTTGTCAAAAACCTAAAAGGGAGAAATTGTTGGAAACTTAATTTCGGAGTTTGAGAAATAGAGTGTGAAAGGATTGAACAACTGATCAAAAAGACTGAAAGTAACTAATCTAAAAATTCAAAAACTTTTAGTTACTCGAACTCACCTGCATCCATCACACTTAGTGAGTCTAAAGACTCAACACACAATAATCTTTATAACAAATAATACGTATAAAATCGCATGAAACAGTGAAAATACTTTTACGTAAAAATAACATTTTCATGACATGCATAATAAACCTTAACTTTTTCATTTTTCCTCAACATGACATAACATAAAACCTTTTAACATGATCATAGACATTTTCCTTTTTCCTTTATTGTATTTAGATCGTTAGTTGTGACTTTCCTCAAACCTCAAAAAGTCGATGGATCCATCTACATGTAATCACAATACTGGGCGGCGGGGACATCAGCGACACTCTCACCCGTCATCTACATGTAACCACAGTACATGATTTCCTTTTAATTTTGGCCCTAAAACTTTTTATTGGAATATTACATCTTCCACATAAATAAAGGCACAGAATTCCATACAAAATTTCTATAGTTTCTAAAATCACAACTTAAATCCAGCTAAGAAGGACAGACAACCTAATTTCCACTAGGTTAAATCTTGTTCTCAATTCAATTCTAATAACCAATTTAACATTTCATGCAATAAGCAGTATAGAAATGTTAAATGACTAGGTTACCCGTAATAAGTGTAGTGTATACCTCCTGCTCAGCTTCTTCGGCATTCATAACATAAGCACGTGCCACAGTAGCTGCTTTTTCTTTCGGGCAGTCAGTAGCCTTGTGCCCATTCTCCTTGCAATAGAAACATTTAAATGATCCCCATTCACATTTGCCAAGATGTAGACGGTTGCACTCCTTGCATGATTGCCTCTCGGCAAGCTTTGGTGCTCCAGGATTTTGTGGATTTTGTGGTGCTTGCTTCTTGACTGGACCTTGGGGCTTTTGAGGCCCTTGAGGTCTAGGAGGACCCGCATAAGGCTTCTTGTTAGGCTGATTATTATTTTGATGATGTTTCCTCTTGCGCTGTAACTCAAACTCGATGTCCTTCAAAGATTGCTCAGACTGGTATGCATAAGTAACGGCAGTAGCATAATCCAAAGGACGCATCATCATAATATTATTTCGGATGGTAGGTCGTAAGCCATCCATGAAGTGCCTAAGCTTCTCTTCAGGATATCTCGCAATAGGGGGTAAAAAGTGACAACCCCCATCAAATTTCTTGACAAACTCCGCAACAGTTGAGTCTCCCTGACGGAAGCTCGTTAACTCCCTCTTCAACCGTCCTCTAACGTCGGCAGTAAAATATTTCTCATAGAACATCATCTTGAATTGAGCCCAAGTAAGTATAGCAAGGTTAACACCATGCTCGGCTCCATCCCACCATAAAAAAGCGTCATCCCTAAGCAGATAAGTGGTACACCTCACGCGGTCTGCATCCCCCATATCCAAATAACGAAAGTGTACCTCTAGAGAACGGATCCAACCCTCAGCAGCAAAAGGATCGGTAGTGCCAAAAAATTCCTTCGGTCTTTAGCCTCTGGAGCTAATCATAAATATCATGTTGTGGCCTAGGTGCCTGTTGCAGCTGCTGCTGCTGCATCTGCTGTAATTGCTGCTACAACTGCTGCTGTTGTAACTACTGCTGCTCCAAGAGACAAGCCATCCCCTCTAAAGCACGAGTAGCATCATCCCCTGGTGGAGGTGGTGGTGGTGCATTCCCTTGATGATTTATGATATTCTCTTCCCGATCCTCAATAATGGAGGCACGTCTAGGAGGCATTTTATCTAAAATTTTTCCAAATTCTAACGTAACCAAGATGCATTTAAATCTAAGTTCTCTAATCATGTGACATATCCTAACTCATTTAGCAATCTAAGCATGCAAAGCATAAGTACTCAAAAATCTAATAAACATGTAGCGTAAACATAATATTCATGTCGTCATGCAGGTAACATCATACTAAATCATATAAACCATGTAAAAACTTACAACTTTGAAGCTTGACGACTGCTCTTTCCGGCGCTGATGGTGGCACAACCCTCTACAGGAACCTGGCTCTGATACCAACTAAAACGTCTGCCCTTTTTTATTGCTTAAAAAGTACTAAAAAAAATTTTTTTCTCAATTTTCGGCCATATACATATACCACATGAAAATATTTTTATAAAATATTTTACCCTTTAAAATAAAAACATCAACCAACTAGTATTTTAAAAATCAAGTGAAATAGTCATAAAAATGAAATCGTTGAATGTTTTACCAAGCCTAAAAAGCAATAAATTTGAAAAGTATAGCCCATGCTAAACCTATTAAAATCTCTCGAAAGCATAAATAAATAGTCTTAAAATCTTTAACTTAAATCATGAATCATAAATCGTAAACGCGGAAAAGTAGAAGCGCTGGTCCTCGGGTTATGTGCACGTTCAGTCCAGTCAGGTCAACCATCAAGACCTCCCTCAAACTCACCTGCATCCATCACACCTAGTGAGTCTAAAGACTCAACACACCATAATCTTTATAACAAATAATACGTATAAAATCGCATGCAACAGTGAAAATACTTTTGCGTAAAAATAACATTTTCATGACATGCATAATAAACCTTAACTTTTTTCCTTTTTCCTCAACATGACATAACATAAAACATTTTAACATGATCAGAAACATTTTCCTTTTTCCTTTATTGAATTTAGATCGTTAATTGTGACTTTCCTCGAACCTCAAAAAGTCGATGGATCCATCTTCATGTAAGCACAGTACTGGTCGGCGGGGACATCAGCGACACTCTCACCCGTCAACTGAGCCTTGGCCTATCCTCATCGAATTAAAATACGATCGTCGAGGCTTCCTCTGGGGCCTTTTCCCATAAATGGGCTCCCTCTGGGGCCTTCTCCCCTCACGATATTCTCATTCTTACCTCAAACCTCATATCCTCAATGGAAATACGATCAACGGGCTCCCACTGGGACCATAACCCTCATGATATCTCCAACATAACATCGTAATAGTCACAATTAATTCAATTCCTTCAATGCTTCGTATTCTCATCACTTTAAAAAAAATCATGCATAACATATACATTTTGCTTTTTGAAACTAGGCATGCAACATGTCTTTTAAATGTCTTCCTTAAATCATACAAACCAATAGACATTTAAAAATCATAATTTAATCATGCAACATTTCATAAACATTTAAAAATAATCATAATATCATAAAAACAGCATTTAGAGCACTGCCATGACGTTTACTAATTTTCAGTGTAAAAAGACCGTTTTACCCTTGGACGTGACATTTTACGTTTTGACCTTTTCCATGATTTCATTGACTGTAACATGTCCCAAAAAATTATTTAAGCTTAAATTAAAATTCCCATAATTTGATTTAGCTTAAGAACTAGGCTTTTTAATTAATCTTTAATTAATCTTTTTGACGGTGTTTTAATCCCGAAAAATCCCAAACTTTATAATAAAATTCCTAAACTTAAAAATTAGACTTTTTATATTATTTTAGCCCTTATGAACCATGGCTCCACCCCCCGTGAGCCATCTTTCAGATATTTTGCTTTGAAAACCCTCAAATGACCAATAAACGTCCCACCCGAGCCATGTCTCGATTTTGTCGAGCCACCCTCAAGCCATACCTTCCCAAACCCTGACCAACTCCTTAGTGCACTCTAATGGACCCTTGGAACCCCTAGGAACCAGCCCCATGCCAAAAACGTTAGCCCCCTACCAACCCATGCAGCGACCGAGAGTTCTAATGTGCTTGGACTCTTAGTTTGTGAACTCAGGAAGCTAGCCGACGCTCCAGCACCCAAACCACCCTCTAGTATACCTACCTAGGACCCTAAAGACTTGCCCTAGCCCAGTCCATGAGCCCTGGACCGAGCCCTCAACCCGCTGGAATACTGCACCAACTCACGCATGTGCTGCGCGATTCTCGGTAGGAGTCCTAGCATGGCTAGGACTCTTTCCCTTGCCCCTAACTCGTGTCCTAGCCTGGCTAGGACCCTCCCCCTGACCCATAACCGACACTGGCCGAGCCCTGGCCCAAGCCAAGACCCAGCCGACCCCTTCACAAGCAACCCGATCACAAGACCCCTGACAGCAAAAACGATTTCCAACGTGTGCTTGTGTGCAGAGTTTTGTGGTGTTTAGGACCCTTTTAAAACGTGCAAAAGCAACTCTTTATCATAGCCTAACATCATGGAAGCCTCTTACATAATAAAACATGAATTAAATCATAGAATCATGAGTTTACCTCTTGTGCATGCCATAAATCTTAAAATATTAATATGAACACATGCTTTTCATACAAACGTAATTAAAAATAATACTACGATGTGATAGACGAGAAAAGGAGATGTATGGCGTGCCTTTTTATTTTAAGCGCACGAATTAACGTTGACGACGAAGAACGGAGCAAGACCTTGGCTTGATTCTACCTTGAACCCTTCAAAAATTTTCTCTTCAAATATTGAGTGTGTGTGCCGTGTGATTGGAGGGTTTTGGTGGTGTCAATAATCTGAAAAAGTGGCGTGAATATGTGTGTAGGGTTTTAGGTGATTAACATATTAAATATTAATTAAATTACTAACTAGGTTTAGGCCTATTAAGCCAACAAATTAGGCTCATTAGTCTTAATTAGGATTTAATTAAATTATTAAAATGGTTTTGATAAAATAAGTTTGTGAATTTAATAGCCGTGTTAATAAAAAGTACATATTTTTTGTTGAAAAACCAACACCGATAAGTTTTACTTCCCGGCGAATAAAATCACCTCAAAACACCATATTTTCAAAAATATGAAAAAGCAACCACCATATTTTAAATAATCAAAAACAATTATTTAATAAAAATATTTTACGTTTTCCCGCCCTCGGTCTCCTTTCCTCGATCGCAACTGAATATTCCTTAAAAATACAGTTTTATGCATAAAGACAATAAAATCATATTTAACATATAAGCATTTATGTCACATAATTAATTAGCAATTAATATCAATTAATTCGCCATTTTTCATGTTTCCTTCGCATACAGTTGGATTACGCCTTCTTAATTTTGGACCTTACATGAACTATGTAGTCAACTGGATGATCAGTTACACTACAATCAGTTGAGAGCAATCAGTTAATCCTATCAGCATGTCAACTGATAAATCAGTTTGACACGTCATCAGTTAAGGAACGAAGCTATAAACCGACAACTGTACAAGAGCATACTGCAACGTGTAATGGGAACGCCGCATTTCAGAAAAGCTACAATGGATGATTGTCAGAAGAATATTGATGTGGCTATACAACGGATATAAAGATTCAAATGCATTCATTGTTACCGTTGGAAGCAAAGTCTATAAATAGCCGAAAAGATCAGCTAAAGAAGGGTAATCAAGCTACGAAATTGTTCAATTTATCAAGCAGAACTCTGTGCGTATTATTTCAATTCAAAATCTCTCAAAAGCTCATGCTTAGTATACACATTCATAGCTTTCAGGCTATACATTGAGCTTAAAAGCACAAACACTTATTGTTGTATTATTCGATCTTGTAGAGATCAGTTGTGCTAAGAAGTTACACATCAGTTGAGTACTGATAAACTGTATTGAAACTAAGAATTTCAGTTTTGGCATTGTTAAGTCCAAACTGAAGTGGGTTTGTAAAAATCTTTGTATAGATCAAAGTCTTTTAGTAAATATCCTATCTTCGAAATAGAAGGGGTGACGTAAGAGTTTTTGAAATCTCCGAACATCCACAAATTTTGAGTCCTTTAATTTCAGTTTTATTCTATCTGTCATTCAGTTTATTTCCACACTTTGTTTAGTTCACTGATTGACATCGACAACAAGATTCCTGAATTCAGATTATCACTAAACTGATTCATTATCCGAAAAGATTGTGAAAATTGTCAGGTGTTTATTCAACCCCCCCTTCTAAACACTTTTTCACTCCCAACTGATCCTAACATCAGTTGAAAAAGATTGGTGAAGATACTGAACACACTATTGTCGATCATTGATCAGTTGCTATATTTTCTTCAAGAACTTTCTCAATCTACAAATCGCACACTTACGCTCTTATATTCATTGTATTAATTTGTAGAATTCACGCTACTTGTTAAGAGTGAATCAGTTATCCGTTGTAAGGAATTTGAAAAACTAAGAGTTTCAGTTTGGCAGTATATAAGTTCTGTAGAGTCCAAAATCAGTACACGTAAACACATGCATTTATTAAATTGTTAAATCATTTATTTAATTTTATAAGGATTTTTAACGATGCATGATTTATGATTTTGTATTATTTTTATATTATTACATGTTTATTTAAAGCACGTTAAAATTTTTTCTTGCGTTTTATGTTTCAGGCGAATATTCGATACGGCATCGGGAAAAGAGACCGGAGATGATTTAGGCAATGTCGGTTATTATGTTATTTTATTTCAAGTCAAGGAGATTGATATTTTAAATAATTTATGGAATTTTAAGCATTTTAAAGCCTAATTTAATTTATTAGGTGATTTTAAGATTTTTTTTAAGCTTTTCAAAAATACTAATTTGGAATTTGGAAATTTTAATCTTGAAAATTTAGTATTTAATTATTTTATTAAACCTTTGAGTGATGTTAAATAATTAGACTAGTATTATGTTATCACTAATTATTTGACTAAGTATATTTTATCCTGATTAACCCCTAAATATCTCCCTAATCATCACTCACACACACTTACATGCTTTACACACACACAAATCTGCACACACACCTACACGTTGAATTTGAGGAGAAAAGCTAGGGTTCTTGAGCATCATTCAGCTATGTAATAAAATGGGTGAGTTATGATTTTTCTCGTGTGACTGCTCAAACTGTTATAAAATGTGATATTTTCGAGTTGCAGGCTTCGTTGGAACTGGGCGGCACCCGAGTGGTAGGATCTTACCGCCCGAGTGCCAGGCCTTCTGGATGAGCGCGCTTGAGCGTTAAGATATTATCGCCCGAGTGCTAGGCATTCTGGAAAATTTTAAAATAAAAATTTTAGCATGTGCAGTAGTCGTCCAAGCAAGATCCAACGAAGCCCTTAACGCTATATAAGTATGTCGACATGCAAAATAAAATGTTTTATGTTTTTTAGGATTGTGATTTTTCTTGTGACCAATTATAACGGATTTGGAAACCGGAGAACATGTTCGTGGACCTCTCCACCCCGGTAAAGCATGACCGGGTGATGATCAGGATTGGGAAGCAGTAAATCATGATCAGGGACCAATCCACCTGGTAAAGCATGACCGGGGATCTTATGTATGTATGTGGTAGTGGATATCCTTGCAAGCCCAGTAATATGGTTTAGTCTGATCAGGCGCATTATGTTATGAGTCACTTGCTTTGAAATATATCTCTACGCAAAATGATGATGATCATCTGTGTTTAAGTATGTATGTTGCAAGCACGTTTATGAAAAATTTATGAAATGATGGCACGTTTATGGTTATGTAAGTATGTCCATGTTTTAAGTATGTATGGACTACTTTAAAATTGCATGTGGATTTATTACGTATTAGTCGTTATTCTCAGTTTATACATGTTACGTCTTTAGACTCACTAGACTTGATCGATGCAGGTGAGGACGAGTTTGAGGAGATGAGAGGCATGGACCAGTGAGATGACTCGGACTAGGCAGAGGACTAACCCGAAGACCGCTTAAGTTCTAAGGATTTTTACGCATGTTGAACTCATTTACTCTGATTTTAACGAATTATTTCATGTTTTTTTAAACAAGTACTTGTTGCAAGTTCGTTTACATTTCAAATATTTGATCCAACATTTTATTTATAAGTGTAGTTTGAGATATGGTTACTTATTTAAGAAAATTTTTATTTTTCGCAAAATTTTAAGTAGTTTAAAAGTACGGTACGTTACAAGTCCAACTGAAATGGATTATTACAATATGTTGTAATACATCAAATTCTTTTAATGAAAAAACTATCGTTGAGATAGAAGGGGTGACGTAGAAGAATTTGAAGACTCCGAACATCCATAATATTCGTGTGTTCTAGTTCATTATCTATTCAGTTTTTGCAGTATCATACATTCAGTATTCAATCTATATTTCAATCTATTTCTGCACTATTATCAGTTGACCGATTTTTATCGACAAACAAAATTTCAGGATCAGTCGAATAAAAGACTGATTCATACACAAAATTTTTACAAAAAGCCCGAGCATTTATTCAACCACCTTCTAAATACTCTAACTGTTTTAATCGATCCTATCAAATTATACATTTAATTATCTTTATTTTTGCTAAATAATAATATTAATAAAATATTTTATGATGTTTTTTATATTTCAAAAACAAATATAAAATTTTAAACACAAAACCATTTACAACTCTTAAAACTTAACAAAAAAAAAACCCAACAAAAGTAATCTTGAGCAAAAAATCTCAACTTTTTTTCCTCTTTTTTATGATACAATCATTTCATGTTAATTAATTATTATCATAAATATGATTAAATTATTTTTACAAATTTAATTTTATTATTTTAAATGGTAAAACAAGAATTATACGTCATCATCCTTGAGTTGTATAAAGAATCATGTGGGCGAGCTGCAATGATTCATCTCCCTATGATATGTACAATGCGGGCCATGTGAAACCCTACAAGATAATTGAGAATACTAATCTATATATATATATATATATATATATATATATATATATTGTAAGGCCCGAGAAATTTATCCTGTTAATCTGAAATGATTTAGTGATTAATTGATGTGATTATAGACGGAATGAATCAGACCGAGAAAGACGAGAAAAGACGCGAAATATGTGCGAGGGAGATGCCATCCGCGCACATGCGCGATCTGGTACGCACACATGCGCGGGTTTGGCAGAAGACCCCGCGCATATGCGAGATTCGATATAATAGACATCGTATAATTGAAGTCAGATTGAAGAACAGACGGTGTATGTATTTGTTATGATTTTCGGAGTTGATTTGATTGAGATTCGATATCAGAACTGTATTATTATTGATTATAAGTTGTACCGATATTGATTATGAATTTGGGTATTATATCTATGATGTGAGATTGACGGGGTTATCGAGACTGTATTGTTATACCGTCGAAACATCAGTCAATTGATATTGATCAGATTCAGTAGTTATTTCAATTATATCGTGATATCGTCGATATGGATTAGATTGTATCTTGATTCGATATTGATCAGATTATGTTGATTTGAACATTGATCAGACTAGATTTTGAATTGAGTTGCATATTGAGATTGTGCCTATGCGATATTGTATTTCAGATTGATATGGACAGATTTTACTTCGAGACTTCGACTTCGTCAGACCGAGAAGATAAAGGTATAAATTAATGTTGAGTTGGGATTGCACAACTCGAGTAAGGTTTGACTTGAGTCTCCCGAAATCACATACTTTATTTTATTGCATTGTTATTTGCAATTGAATGATATTGATATCTTTGATTTATTGATTTATGTACGGAGTCATAGGCGGATAAGTCTAGTCGTACACGAGTGATCTTGTGACAGAAGCGCCTGATAGTGGTGGGATCGCCACGGGCACATTGCACGATGTCACAAGATAGGATATTGGTGAAAATACCAAAGTCTGTGATGGTTAGGTCAAGACACCGGACGTTTGGCTATATCGGAGTGGATAGAATTGGAGTTTCTTCTATTACTGGTGTTCGATATGGAAAGAGACAAAGTCCGTGAATAAGAACATACCACCACCCCGATCGGGAGTGTAGGTGGGTGCATGTTCTTATTCCGATCGGGATCCCTAGATTAGGACTGAGTCGAGTCTGAGTCTGAGAATCACGGAAAGTGATTCATTGCTTGATATGGAATTATGTTCCTGATGATGATATATGTTTAGAATATAATTTATTCTTGATATTGATTCATGTTTAGGATTATAATACATGTGATGAATATTTGATTCATGTTCTGATTTTGATACATGTTATGAATGTTTATTTCATGCTTTTATATTGTTTATATGAAAGGCATGTATACATGATTTATACTGGGAATATAATTCTCACCGGAGTTATCCGACTGTTGTCTTGTTTGTATGTGTGCATGACAACAGGTGGGATAGGATCAGGGTCAAGAAGAGAACGAGGCTGGACTAGATAGCGTGGAGATCCGGGCTCAGAAGTAAATTAGGAGTCAGTACTGACATGTAGTTGAACCTAGTGAATTATTGTAGACAATACAGGATTTATATGTTTGTATTTAATATGTAATTCAGATTGATTTACTTAACGTTTCCGCTTTGTATTTAAAAAAAAAAAATAAGACCCTGTTTATTATCGTTGATTAAATTTTCCTAATGAGGATTAAGAACATGATTAGCGTCCGGGTCCCCACAACAGGTGGTATCAGAGCAGTAGGTTCCAGAACTGTAGGTTACCTTAGACTAAGATAGAGGCTAGTGAGCGGGGTAGAATGAATTTTCTTTCCTTGCATGTGATTGCTAGCATGTGATTTATTATAATGTTGAATTACATTGTGTGTGCTAGCATGATATTATGTGTTATTGTTTTAAATACATGTTACCTGAATATCTGAGTTGATTTGGTAATATGTCTGATTTGAAAATGAATCAGAACCAATTCTTGATCAGAAGGTAAGCTGATCAGAAAGGGACTGAGATTGATTTATCTCATGTGATACTAACTCTGGTGGTAATCAGATATACCTCCTCGAAGAATTCCAGAAAGAGGTAGTACTTCGATTGATCAGATAGATGTGTCAGAAACTCCGATGGAAACACAGTTGAAACAGTTTCAGTCATTTCAACCGCCGATTCTGAGAGGTACTGAGACATCTGATGATTGTGAGAATTGGTTAGATGATATAGAGATATTGTTTGATTCACTTGAATATCCAGACGAACGGAGAATTAAACTAGTGCCCAACCAGTTACACGACGTCGCAAGGAGTTGGTGGATTACAACCAAAAGAGTATTAGAACAGCGTGGTACGGTAATTACGTGGGAAATCTTTAGAGCTGAATTCTATCAAAGATTTTTCTCAGTTTCGTACCGAGAGGACAAGAAAGCAGAGTTTGAGAATTTGAAACAGAGCCAACTGAATATTGAAGAATATGTTGCTAAATTCTCTACTTTATTACGTTTTGCTCCTCTTATAGCTGGGAATGATGAAGCTGTAGCGGATCAGTTCATCAACGGATTGAATGCTGAGATATCTTCCTTGGTAAAGGTAGAGCGACCCCAACATTTTGGTGATGCTTTGAATAAAGCAAAGAGAGCTGAGGCAAGTTTGAGTCGACAACGAGGGAGGTTGGATGTGATCCGACCCCAGACACAGCAATCCCCTCTCACATTGGATAGTGGCAGTACGAGTGGGAAGCCAGATTTGTTGAAAGCTCGAAAGAAACAATTTAAGAAATTAGGGAGCGGACCGAGCGGTTTACCTAGCTCCAGTGGTTCTAGCCCGAGTTATACTGGAGTTTACTGCAGGACTTGCGGAGGAAGATATTCCACAGAGCAATGCCAAGGAGTATTTGGTAGTTGCCATATCTGCCGACAGTCAGGACATTTTGCTAAAGTTTGTCCACAGAGAGGTTCCCGAAGATTTTAGGGAGCAGAATCATCTGGTTGTAGTGACCGAGGAACAGATCCAGGATGCACTTGATGATGTAGTGACAGGTATCTGTTCTTTTATGATTTTGTTCCATATGTATTGGGAGATTCTTGTACATCTTATACATGATTCTGTATGAATTGCATTGAGGCATGCTTTATCTATTGGGTCTGTATATACTGTAGTATTGATTTTTTTTATCTTTTGGGGGGAAAGATTGATACCAGTGAATTCTGTAAATATCGTATACTGCAGTAAAGTGAGAATGAGATTGAGTTATACTGTGATGTACTTGTGTGGTCGGATTTTTACTGCATTATTGATATTGCTGTTTTGACAAGTACAGAGCTATTGTTGTAGAACCCGTAAATCAGTAGACGTATAAGCCATGCATAATTCTAGATTTTTAAATTTAATTGACTTCATTGCATGATTATTTTAAATGCATTTATTTGAAGTTAATTATTCATTATTTCAGTTCAGTAGTTTGATTTTTAGCATTCCAGTTATTTCAGTGAGGCCGGACCGGAGTTGGAGTTTTGAGATAGAATTTAAGATTCGAGAAATATTTCCAGAAGTTAATTTAGCTAGCAACCAAGTTCATTTAAGTTAGTAAGGGAGGTTTGAGGATTTAATTTAATTATTTGAGGTGATTAAGAAATGAGATCATTTAAGTTACTTAATTAAGGGGTTAGTTCACTAAATTAATTAAAGGATTAGTAAGGCTTTTAAGGGTTATTAAATTACTAGATAATCAATTTCCCCCTACCATTTATCATGCATTTTCGGCCACACCCCTAGAAGAACAAACTAGGACTTGCCAACTCACCTTTGACCCATTCTTGGTTGATTAGCATGCTAATTCTTTTAGCTATTTTTCCACCTTAATTAATTAATACTAAACCACTATCCTAACCCTTGTTTGGCATGATAAAATCGGCCACTATACTCTAGAATCACCCAAGAGATCATTTGATAGCAATTCAAAATTCAAAATTCAAATGCATGAAGACTTGGTCTTGATTCTTTCCTTATATCTTGCACCATCCTCCTCACCTCCCATAACCACTTATCTCCCCTCCCTCACCACCAAAATACCTCATCATTCAGATCCATTTTCAGTGTAGAAAAATCGTGAGTCTTAGCTAGAGGGAAGGCAAGAAAAATCGAGAACTAGAAAGAACAAGAGAAGCGCTCCACCTCCTCCGTGCCGCGTCGTCGTCGTTTCGTTCGTTTTCTTTCGAACCAGGCATGTCTAGATTTATTTCAAACCTCAATCAAGTCATATTATCATTTACTTTTTCAGTACATGATCTTGTTTATTCAAGCAAAAATCGAGATCCATGTCCAAACATTTTGAAACAACACATGCAGAATTTCGGCTCTTCATGGCAGCTTCACGTTTTCTTTTAGTTTTGATGGTTTCAGGTTGTGGTTCGACCCCAGGCTCCCAAGGCGGCTTATATACATGTAGTAGAATGCACTAGGACCATGTTGGTCCATTCAAACCAGCCCCATGCTTGCTGGAAATTCAGAATGACAGCAAGTTCCCATAGGCGCAGATTTGTGTTTCGAAATTTCAGTTTTGTGTCAAGGGGTGTGGATCTGATCTTGGCTGCCCCAAGGGCCTATAGCCATGGTTAGATCACTTCCCTAGCAAGTCTAAGACGTGACTAAGTCACCCTTTTGGTGGCTTGGTCCATGGCCCCTCGGTTTTTAATCAAAACATCAAAACAGCCCCTTTCCCCATTCGGCTTCTTCCTTTGTTCAGCATATGGTTTCGGTTTGTGGTTGCTTGGTGTGGATCTTGGTTGGCCTATGGCCCTTAGCCACGGTTCATATCATGCTCCTAGATGTCTAGATCGTGCCATGGTCAATCAAATGGCCACTGGAACGACACAAGACATCGATCTAAGCAAAACACTACACACGCATGCACGTTGGTTCTCGGTTGGAGTTTCGGTTGAGTTATGATGTGACGCGGATTGTGTCTGGCCTAGGGCCCTTATCCATGGTTCAAATCATTCCTTGGGATGTTGGTAAGAGTCTCTGGTCGGTGGTTCACGCCCCTAATGGCCGATAGTCTCGAAACCAACGCAAGTCTTGTAGTTGCGCAGCTGCTGGAAATTTACAGCAAGTTGCTGTGTCGTTTAGAAGGCTCGTTTGAGTTCTTGGTTGGCTTTTATCCCATGGACTTGGACTGGACAGTGCCTAATTGAGTTGAGAAGGTCATGTTTTTGACCGTTCGTGATTTGGATCATTTTTGAGGTCGTACGAGAATTTACGGTGCAATGTGCCAAATTGACTCTCGAAAGAGCGTTTCGTGTTTTGGCCTCCATTCCACCTAGATTTCGACCCTATCATTTTAGGAGCATTATTTTATGATTTTTCAGCGTATTTTAATCATGACTATACGTCGGTTTGGTGTCGGTTCAGGTTGGCTCGGAGTCATGATTAAATGCGAAATCATTAGGCGTCAAAGTCGCATCTTTTGAACGTAAATTGCATAGTTGGTCAAGTTTAAGCTATTGCATATTTTTCATAGCACAGTTAGGTTGCAGCGAGCCTGGGGACGATCCAATACAATCCAGTTGGTAAAATTACGGGACATTTTCATTATGCCAGTTAATTATTTTACGTGCATTAAATAGAAAATGATTATTTTTGAGATTTATGCAATATGGCTTGTGGTTCATTCACTATGTGGGAGTGTTATTTTATACGGTCGCCAGTGACCGATCAGTTCAGTATGGTACCACCTGGTCGCCAGTGACCGACCAGCTCAGTTCAGTTTCAGCCTCCCCGGTAGCCAGTTACCGATCAGTTCAGCTTAGTGCAGTGGCCACAGGCGTAAAACATAATCTCAACAGAAAATTTTACCAGTTATTTCAGTACAGGCTCCAAGGAGCAAATATTTTTACAGTGATTTTCAGTTCAATTATGCACATATTATAATTGCTCAGTACAGATTATTTTCAGCATGCCTCAGGACATGATATTTTATCCCATGCATATTTTAAATTCAGATTTTTACTCGTTACCTGCGATATATGCATGCTGAGTCTTTAGGCTCACTAGACTTGATTGTTGTAGGTACTGATGAAGCCAGGGCCGAGGGCGGGGACCAGTGAGCCAGCTTGGGTCGGCAGTAGTGGCACCCGAAGATCTCAGTGCACCAGTTGTTATTTTATTCCGCAAACAATTTTTATCAGTCGTTGGATAATTTTTAAATTGTTATTGTTGGCAAAACTTTATTTTCTTCCGCTGCTATTATTTTAAACATTGAACTTGATTCATCAGTCGATTTTATGAATGAGGCCATTTAAGTTCTTTTAAAAAAAAAAATTTAATTTTCCGCAAATTTTCAAGAAAGGAGTTTTAGGCCCTTTTCAGTTGGTATCAGAGCGGTGGTTCTGTATAGGGTTTCACTACTACTGACCGCGAGAAGCTCACGAAGCCACGTCTTCGGTCTGTAAGTTTTTCAGTTCAGCATTTTGTTCAGCATTTTAGTTAAAGCATGAATTATTTTGTCAGCATGCTTCCAGATTTTCAGTATTTCAGTGTTCATTTAAAATAAATTATGGAATTATGCATGTTAGTTTTGTATGGGTTATGTTGGAACAGTATGCCCCCTAGACGCATCTTAGAGCGCAACAGAGAGGAGGAGCCTCGCCGAGAGGACAGGGAGGAGCGTAGACCGGAGGGAGACCTACCACCTCCTCCACCGCCCCCACCGGACATGAGTGCCTAGATGTTAGCTGGGATGGCACAGTTCTTCGCACAGTTTGCGGGGGGCAATGCCGCAGCCGTAGCCGCAGCCGCAGCCAGGCCAACAGGGCCCGAGGCTGTTTATGAGCGATTCATGAAGATGCGCCCGAAGGAATTCTCTGGGACATCTGACCCCATGGTTTCCGAGGGATGGATCAAATCCCTCGAGGTTATCTTCGATTTTATGGAGCTGGGAGACGCAGACCGAGTCCGATGTGCCACCTACCTGTTCACTGGAGACGCCCGCTTATGGTGGGAAGGAGCTTCGGTAGCCCTGACATTGGCTACACTTTCTTGGACCCGCTTTGCGGAGGTTTTCTACTCCAAGTATTTTGCTGAGGAGGTTCGCACCAGGCTGACCACCGAGTTCATGAGTCTGAGACAGGGGGATATGACGGTTACGGAGTTTATCCGTAAGTTCGAGAGGGGCTGTCACTTTGTGCCCCTAATAGCGAATGATGCCAGAGCCAAGCTGATGCACTTCCTGGTGGGTTTACGGCCGATCTTGCGCCGGGATGTTAGGGTATCTGACCCTGCTACTTATGAGATTGCCGTCTCCAAGGCCTTAGCCGCAGAGCAGGATCTGCGGGATATCGAGAGGGATCGCCAGGGCAAGCGCCCAGTCCAGGCACCGCACCGCCCTCCTCCTCATCAGCATCAGCAGCAGAATAAGAGGCCTTTTCATGGACCGCCCAGGAACCGAGGCCAGCAGCAGCTAATGGGGACGCCCAGCCCCGAGGACTCAGGAGCACCCAGTCTAGTCCCAGGTGCTCACGTCGCCATCCTGGAGCATGTATGGCTGGCTCAGGAAAGTGTTTTAAGTGTGGCAGTCCAGACCACATGTTGCTGCAGTGCCCTCAGAGGAATCTGCCTACCCAAGGCAGAGTTTTTGCTCTCCATGCCGCGGAAACCAACCCGGAGACTATGTTGTTGACAGGTACCTTTAAACTTTAAGTTATTATTCGAATTTCAGCATTTTGGGAATCGGGATTTAGATTTTTGAACTTAGAACTGTTATAGGATTGCATGCTCTACTCAGATTTATTTCAGGGGAATTAAGCTAGAGGAACCTTGACCTTTGCATGTCTATAAGTTTAGATCTTGTAGTGGGATTCAACTTAGAGCTCCGCTCTTTCAGGGAGAATTTTTATATCTGGTTCCGCTACCAAGGCCTTGATAGATTCAGGGGCCACTCACTCATTTATTTCGGAGGTCTTTGCAAACTTTCTCAAGATCCAGACCATTGGGCTAGATACAGCCTTTTCAGTAGTGTTGCCGTCAGGCGAGGAGATGGCAGCCACCAATGTTATCCGAGATATAGACCTAGAGCTGCACGGTAATCTTGTTTATGCTGATCTGATTGTGCTACCGATGCCGGAATTTGACATCATCCTAGGGATGGACTGGCTATTGAGGAACAGAGTGTTGATAGACTTCCAGCGGAGATCTGTTCTTGTCCGACCGCCTGGAATGGAGCAGTTCTTATTTGAGCCGGACAGGTACTTTCCTTTACCGCGCATTATTCCTTATGTTCAGGCTAGGAAACTCATGCATAGAGGGTGTCGGTCATTTCTAGCGACCTTTTTATCTGTCCCCGAGGAACCCAGCCAGTCAGCCTCAGATGTTCCGATTGTCAGAGATTTCTTAGACGTTTTTCCCGAAGACGTCTCTGGTATGCCACCCGAGAGAGAGGTGGAGTTTTCCATTGAGCTTATGCCAGGTACGGCTCCGATATCCAAAGCGCCATACCGACTAGCACCGACAGAGATGGCAGAGCTTAAGAAGCAGATTCAGGAACTTCTCGACAAGGAGTTCATTCGCCCGAGCTTTTCTCCATGGGGCGCGCCGGTCTTATTTGTGAAAAAGAAGGATGGCTCGATGAGGCTTTGCATTGACTACCGGGAGTTGAACAGGGTTACAGTGAAGAATAAATACCCACTGCCGAGGATTGAGGATCTGTTTGACCAGTTGCAGGGAGCTTCATTTTCTCCAAGATAGATCTGCGTTCCGGTTATCACCAGTTGAGGGTGAGAGATGCTGATGTCTCGAAGACAGCTTTCAGGACTCGTTATGGCCACTACGAGTTCCTTGTGATTCCGTTCGGTTTGACCAATGCGCCAGCGATCTTCATGGATCTAATGAATCGCGTATTTCAGCCGTACCTCGACCAGTTTGTGATAGTGTTCATAGATGACATTCTCGTCTACTCCAAGGGTCGGGAGGAGCACAGCAGGCATCTGACCACAGTGTTGCAGACATTGCAGAAACACAAACTATTCGCAAAGTTCAGTAAGTGCGAATTCTGGTTAGAGAAGGTGGCGTTCTTGGGCCACATTGTTTCTAGCAGTGGCATTGAGGTAGACCCGGCGAAAGTTGCAGCAGTCAGAGATTGGGTTGTGCCTCAGAATGCATCAGAGATTCGCAGTTTTCTTGGGCTAGCAGGATATTACAGGAAGTTCATTCAGGGATTCTCATCCATTGCCGTTCCACTCACAGCACTGACAAAGAAAAATGTGAAGTTTGTGTGGAGCGAGGAGTGTCAGAAGAGCTTCGATACTTTGAAGCAAGCTCTTATCTCAGCACCAGTCTTGGCTGTACCGTCAGGATCCGGCGAGTTTGTCCTTTATACCGATGCTTCGAAGCTTGGTTTAGGTGCAGTTTTGATGCAGCATGGGAGAGTGATAGCGTATGCTTCTCGACAGCTGAAAATCCACGAGAAGAATTACCCTACCCATGATCTGGAGTTAGCGGCCGTAGTTTTTGCATTGAAGATTTGGAGGCACTATCTGTATGGAGAGAAGTGCCAGATCTTTACCGACCACAAGAGCCTCAAGTATTTCTTTACGCAGAAGGAGCTGAACATGCGTCAGAGGCGTTGGTTGGAGCTTGTGAAAGACTACGATTGTGACATTAGCTACCACCCGGGTAAAGCTAATGTAGTTGCGGATGCTTTGAGCAGAAAAGTCGCAGTGATGGCTCATTTGACGATGCAGAAACCTCTTCAGATTGAGATGCAGAGGTTTGATCTTGAGACTTACCCTCGAGGTAGAGTTCCTCGTTTATCTACCTTGACTATCCAGTCCTCTCTTATTGACCGTATTCGCAGTGGTCAGGCCGCAGATGAGCAATTGGCACGGTGGAAGAAGAGAGATGAAGCCAAGGGCAGTGTCTTATATTCAGTCAGTGATGTTATTGTGAGATACCGAGACAGGATATGGGTTCCCAACAGTGGTTCTATCCGAGCAGATATTCTATCAGAGGCCCACATGTCCCCGTACTCCATTCACCCTGGGAGTACGAAGATGTACAAAGATCTGCAGCTATTGTATTGGTGGCCAGGGATGAAGAAGGACATCAGGCGTTTTGTATCCGAGTGCCTGACTTGCCAGTTAGTGAAGGCCGAGCATCAGAGACCAGCAGGTTTGCTAAGGCCTCTTCCTATTCCCGAGTGGAAGTGGGAGAACATTACCATGGACTTTGTGACCGGATTGCCGAGGTCAGCCAGAGGATCGAATGCTATTTCGGTGATTGTAGATCGTCTTACCAAATCAGCGCACTTCTTTCCTATTATGACGACTTTCACCATGATTCAGTATGCAGAGCTGTATATCCGAGAGATAGTCCGACTCCATGGTATTCCGGTTTCTATAGTATCCGACAGAGATCCCAGATTCACTTCCTCGTTTTGGAAGAGTTTGCATTCGACTATGGGTACGAAGTTGCTGTTTAGCACAGCTTTCCATTCGCAGACGGATGGGCAGTCGGAGCGAGTTATTCAGATTTTGGAGGATCTTCTTCGCGCTTGCGTCATTGATTTCTCACGGAGTTGGGAGTCGAACTTGCCACTGGTTGAGTTCACCTACAACAACAACTTCCAGTCTTCTATTGCTATGGCTCCGTATGATGCACTGTATGGCCGCAGGTGTAGATCTCCTGTTCATTGGGATGAAGTAGGAGAGAGAGCAGAGTTAGGTCCAGAGATTGTTCAGCAGGCAGCAGATGTAGTAGTCAAGATCCGTGATAGGATGAGGACTGCTCAGAGCCGACAGAAGAGTTATGCCGATCAGCGGAGGAGAGAGTTAGAGTTTGCAGTGGGCGATCATGTCTTCGTGAAAGTGGCGCCTATGAAGGGTGTCATGAGATTTGGCAAGAAAGGGAAGCTCAGTCCGAGATTCATTGGACCGTTTGAGATCCTTGACAGAGTTGGGACGCTTGCTTATCGTGTGGCTCTTCCGCCGAATCTGGCCGGAGTACACAATGTCTTTCACGTCTCCATGCTGAGAAAGTACATGGCAAATCCTTCGCATGTGCTGAATTTCGAGCCGTTGCAGCTTACACCGAACTTATCTTATGAGGAGAGACCCGTGCAGATCCTAGACAGACAGGAGAAGAAACTTCGGAACAAGCTCGTTAAGCGAGTCAAAGTCAAATGGCTCAACCATTCAGAGGAGGAAGCTACGTGGGAGTCTGAGCCGGAGATGAGAAGTCGATACCCTGAGTTATTCGGTGAGTTCTAATTTCGAGGACGAAATTTATTTTAAGGGGGGAAGGATTGTAGAACCCGTAAATCAGTAGACGTATAAGCCATGCATAATTCTAGATTTTTAAATTTAATTGACTTCATTGCATGATTATTTTAAATACATTTATTTGAAGTTAATTATTCATTATTTCAGTTCAGTAGTTTGATTTTTAGCATTTCAGTTATTTCAGTGAGGCCGGACCAGAGTTGGAGTTTTGAGATAGAATTTAAGATTCGAGAAATATTTCCAGAAGTTAATTTAGCTAGCAACCAAGTTCATTTAAGTTAGTAAGGGAGGTTTGAGGATTTAATTTAATTATTTGAGGTGATTAAGAAATGAGATCATTTAAGTTACTTAATTAAGGGGTTAGTTCACTAAATTAATTAAAGGATTAGTAAGGCTTTTAAGGGTTATTAAATTACTAGATAATCAATTTTCCCCTACCATTTATCATGCATTTTCGGCCACACCCCTAGAAGAACAAACTAGGACTTGCCAACTCACCTTTGACCCATTCTTGGTTGATTAGCATGCTAATTCTTTTAGCTATTTTTCCACCTTAATTAATTAATACTAGACCACTATCCTAACCCTTATTTGGCATGATAAAATCGGCCACTATACTCTAGAATCACCCAAGAGATCATTTGATAGCAATTCAAAATTCAAAATTCAAATGCATGAAGACTTGGTCTTGATTCTTTCCTTATATCTTGCACCATCCTCCTCACCTCCCATAACCACTTATCTCCCCTCCCTCACCACCGAAATACCTCATCATTCAGATCCATTTTCAGTGTAGAAAAATCGTGAGTCTTAGCTAGAGGGAAGGCAAGAAAAATCGAGAACTAGAAAGAACAAGAGAAGCGCTCCACCTCCGTGCCGCGTCGTCGTCGTTTCGTTCGTTTTCTTTCGAAACGAAACCAGGCATGTCTAGATTTATTTCAAACCTCAATCAAGTCATATTATCATTTATTTTTCAGTACATGATCTTGTTTATTCAAGCAAAAATCGAGATCCATGTCCAAACATTTTGAAACAACACATGCAGAATTTCGGCTCTTCATGGCAGCTTCACGTTTTCTTTTAGTTTTGATGGTTTCGGGTTGTGGTTCGACCCCAGGCTCCCAAGGCGGCTTATATACATGTATTAGGATGCACTAGGACAATGTTGGTCCATTCAAACCAGCCCCATGCTTGCTGGAAATTCAGAATGACAGCAAGTTCCCATAGGCGCAGATTTGTGTTTCGAAATTTCAGTTTTGTGTCAAGGGGTGTGGATCTGATCTTGGCTGCCCCAAGGGCCTATAGCCATGGTTAGATCACTTCCCTAGCAAGTCTAAGACATGACTAAGTCACCCTTTTGGTGGCTTTGTCCATGGCCCCTCGGTTTTTAATCAAAACATCAAAACAGCCCCTTTCCCCATTCGGCTTCTTCCTTTGTTCAGCATATGGTTTCGGTTTGTGGTTGCTTGGTGTGGATCTTGGTTGGCCTATGGCCCTTAGCCATGGTTTATATCATGCTCATAGATGTCTAGATCATGCCATGGTCAATCAAATGGCCACTGGAACGACGCAAGACATCGATCTAAGCAAAACACTACACACGCATGCACGTTGGTTCTCGGTTGGAGTTTCGGTTGAGTTATGGTGTGACGCGGATTGTGGCTGGCCTAGGGCCCTTAGCCATAGTTCAAATCATTCCTTGGGATGTTGGTAAGAGTCTTTGGTTGGTGGTTCACGCCCCTAATGGCCGATAGTCTCGAAACCAACGCAAGTCTTGTAGTTGCGCAGCTGCTGGAAATTTACAGCAAGTTGCTGTGTCGTTTAGAAGGCTCGTTTGAGTTCGTGGTTGGCTTTTAGCCCATGGCCTTGGACTGGACAGTGCCTCATTGAGTTGAAAAGGTCATGTTTTCGACCGTTCGTGATTTGGATCATTTTTGAGGTCGTACGAGAATTTACGGTGCAATGTGCCAAATTGACTCTCGAAAGAGCGTTTCGTGTTTTGGCCTCCATTCCACCTAGATTTCGACCCTATCATTTTAGGAGCATTATTTTATGATTTTTCAGCGTATTTTAATCATGACTATACGTCGGTTCAGGTTGGCTCGGAGTCATGATTAAATGCGAAATCATTAGGCGTCATAGTCGCATCTTTTGAACGTAAATTGCATAGTTGGTCAAGTTTAAGCTATTGCATATTTTTCATAGCACAGTTAGGTTGCAGCGAGCCTGGGTACGATCCAATCCAATCCAGTTGGTAAAATTACGGGACATTTTCATTATGCCAGTTAATTATTTTACGTGCATTAAATAGAAAATGATTATTTTTGAGATTTATGCAATATGGCTTGTGGTTCATTCACTATGTGGGAGTGTTATTTTATACGGTCGCCAGTGACCGATCAGTTCAGTATGGTACCACCCGGTCGCCAGTGACCGGCCAGCTCAGTTCAGTTTCAGCCTCCCCGGTAGCCAGTTACCGATCAGTTCAGCTTAGTGCAGTGGCCATAGGCGTAAAACATAATCTCAACAGAAAATTTTACCAGTTATTTCAGTACAGGCTCCAAGGAGCAAATATTTTTACAGTGATTTTCAGTTCAATTATGCACGTATTATAATTGCTCAGTACAGATTGTTTTCAGCATGCCTCAGGACATGATATTTTATCTCATGCATATTTTAAATTCAGATTTTTACTCGTTACCCGCGATATATGCATGCTGAGTCTTTAGGCTCACTAGACTTGATTGTTGTAGGTACTGATGAAGCCAGGGCCGAGGGCGGGGACCAGTGAGCCAGCTTGGGTCGGCAGTAGTGGCACCCGAGGACCTCAGTGTAGCAGTTGTTATTTTATTTCGCAAACAATTTTTATCAGTCGTTGGATAATTTTTAAATTTTTATTGTTGGCAAAACTTTATTTTCTTCCGCTGCTATTATTTTAAACATTGAACTTGATTCATCAGTCGATTTTATGAATGAGGCCATTTAAGTTCTTTTAAAAAAAAAAATTTTAATTTTCCGCAAATTTTCAAGAAAGGAGTTTTAGGCCCTTTTCAATTGTAGATTCTTACCAGGAGATGGTAAGATTCGGACTTGAAATGGCCGAAGAATGAATAATGTACGGTAAGGATTTTCGATTTTGAATTCCTTTGACTTCCGTATTAATTATGATTCGATGATTATCGAAAGGAATGGAGTAATTCCTTATGTATTCAGTGGATTACTGAAACTGAGCGTATCAGGGAATGATTTGTCAGTAGCAGGAGAATTGCTAAAGTCTTCCTAGAAAAGATTCCGGATTTGCCTTATATCAGGGAGAGTGATTTCCGCCTTGATTCGATACGAGGTACTAGTTTTATTTTAGAAGTCCGTACAGAATGATACTGATTGATTTGAAAGAATTGAAATATCAGTTAGAGGATTTACTGACCGAAAGTTACATCTGATTGTGTGTTTCTCTGTAAAGTACTTCAGTTCTGATTATGGGTTGATGAATCCGGTATTCAAAGGTATTCTGATGATTTTATGCCGTTTATCTATGATATTTTGTGATATACTCGTGGCATATGACTGACTAAATCGAATATCTTGTATTGAAGGATCTGAGAACTGAAATCGTTGTATACAGAAATTGTTCAGATATGAATCTTGATTGAAACAGATTGTATTCTGAGTATGTGATATCCGAATATGGTATACCGATTGATATTAGCACAGCTGAGGCAGTGATCAGTGGCTGAGAATGATACCGATGTCAGAAACTTCTTTATTTTCTTGCCTGAGTTTAACAGATTATTGTATATGTGACTGTTGTTATGAAATTGCTTGAGAATTGTTATTGTTCTAAAACAGTATTAAAGACAGATTATATTGTTCGGGGGACATTACATTCGAAAATGATATAGCAGTTGATTTAAACAACGTCGAAGATGTGACACAGATTATTAGGAACCGTTGAGAGTATATACAGTTCCAGCTGAATCAGAGCTGATTTTGGAAATTAAAGTAGTCCAGAAGTTTAACCAGAATGTTCAGAACTCGGTTTCGATAATCAGAACAGGGTGTCGATCAGAATATCAGGTAGGTAATACTGTATTATATGTGAATAACCGACTTGTTTGTGCCGAATATTTTGAATCTGAAATGATAGATATAGTCAGAAGTGCACGGTAGTCGATTCAGTATTTATTCGGGTGACAGAAAATGTATGATTATTCAAAAAGGACAGTTTTGATATAAACAGAGGAAATCTGTTGTAGCAGAGTTTGTACTGAAATGTATGCATCGTCGACAGATGAAGACAGAAAAAAATAGAAACCAGGAGGTTGGTTATATAGATTATCGATTCTTGAATAGAAATGGGAATACATTTCTATGGATTGTGTAACGACACTACTGAAATCTGGATAAGATTGTGCTATGATGTAGTTATGATTAACAGATGGCTTGAATCTGCTTATATGATGTTGTACAGGATGACGTACAGATACGACCAGACGACTGAGATTTTTGTCAGAAAAAGGGGTCAGATGGTAATGAATGCCAAAGTTGATTATATCAGAATGTGATTTTCGTTTGATTTTGTACCTTTGGCAGAATATACAATAAACTCTTTCACTTATCGTCTATAGATCGACAGATAATAGGAGTAACTATCCTGATACTGGAGGATATCCAGTTACTGTATTGCTGGATTTTAGCACTAGTTGACATGATTTATTGTCACTTGTAAATTATTGTATAACGATAGTTATCGAATGAGTATGGAGATAGCATCATTCGAGGCATTGTACAGTGAGAACTGTAGATTTTATTCGTATGGGAATTATATCTCCGAGATACCTGAGATTGGATCGGATGGAATTAGAGATATGAAAAAGAAATTGAAACTGATTTAGAAGAAAATAAAGACAGCGCAAAATAAATAGATTGAATATATCAAAGTCGGATGATGACTGTTGATATTTGAAGCTGGAAGATTGAATATAACCTCGATTGGAATTATCAAAGTTGATAGGAGATGTTAATGTTGATTTATTATGAGCTGTTAATTGGTATATACGGATGTTGTATAGCCAGTATAGTGAAATTTATTCTATTATCAGTTATTTCGAGTGGTATTATGAGATTATACTTCGTGAAGTATTATTCCAGATGGAAATCAGAATCAGCAGAAGAAAGATGATTCAGGATAAAACTATTCCGTTGTTGGAAGTTCAAAGGAATGGGTAGGGTAATGAATAAACTATTTTCTGAATGGAATCTGAAATGAGATAAAGATTCTGGAAGTAGTTCATTAAAGTGAGTTTTCTGATTAACTTCCGGTATACATTTCTTCCGGGTTGATATGATTACCTGTGATATGATCTGATTGCCTATGATTTCGAGGACGAAATCGAATCTTAGGGGGGGGGGTGGAGAAACGTAAGGCCCGAGAAATTTATCCTGTTAATTTGAAATGATTTAGTGATTAATTGATGTGATTATAGACGGAATGAATCAGACCGGGAAAGACGAGAAAAGACGCGAAATATGTGCGAGGGAGATGCCATCCGCGCACATGCGCGATCTGGTGCGCACACATGCGCGGGTTTGGCAGAAGACCCCGCGCATATGTTCGGCATGAGGGCGCGCATATGCGCGAGGTGTCCAGTAGCCAAGGAGCTATAACAGAACATTGCGCGCACATGCGCGACGTGAGCCGGGCACATGCGCGAGGTAGGCAGAGAGTTGGGCGCACATGCGCGGGGTGAAGTCGCGCATATGCGCGAGTAAGGGTGTGCACGAGTCACGCATATGCGCGAGTTGATAAATTCAGAAGTGCCGGGCAGAAAGCCAGGCGCATATGCGCGGGCCTTGGGCACGCATATGCGCGCGACATGCAGAAGGAAAATAAGCCACTTGGTCTTGGAATGCTCGAAGATATATATGTATATGTATATATCATGAATTCAATTCAGAATTCATAAGAAACCGAGGGAAGCTTCAGGTGAAATTTAAGTTACGAGCAATCCGTCCGTCTGTTTTCGAATCCGAGTACAGTACCGTGTTCCTAGCGACGGCAGCTACAACGGGACGTAAGTTTCATTGAATTCTGGTATCGTTTGAAATTATGATATTGTCATAATTGAATAGGAATCATATATGGTGTTTCTGATATAATAGACATCGTATAATTGAAGTCAGATTGAAGAACAGACGGTGTATGTATTTGTTATGATTTTCGGAGTTGATTTGATTGAGATTCGATATCAGAACTGTATTATTATTGATTATAAGTTGTACCGATATTGATTATGAATTTGGGTATTATATCTATGATGTGAGATTGACAGGGTTATCGAGACTGTATTGTTATAACGTCGAAACATCAGTCAATTGATTTTGATCAGATTCAGTAGTGATTTCAATTATATCGTGATATCGTCGATATGGATTAGATTGTATCTTGATTCGATATTGATCAGATTATGTTGATTTGAACATTGATCAGACTAGATTTTGAATTGAGTTGCATATTGAGATTGTGCCTATGCGATATTGTATTTCAGATTTATATGGACAGATTTGACTTCGAGACTTCGACTTCGTCAGACCGAGAAGATAAAGGTATAAATTAATGTTGAGTTGGGATTGCACAACTCGAGTAAGGTTTGACTTGAGTCTCCCGAAATCACATACTTTATTTTATTGCATTGTTATTTGCAATTAAATGATATTGATATCTTTGATTTATTGATTGATGTACGGAGTCATAGGCGGATACGTCTAGTCGTACACGAGTGATCTTGTGACAGAAGCGCCTGATAGTGGTGGGATCGCCACGGGCACATTGCACGATGTCACAAGATAGGATATTGGTGAAAATACCAAAGTCTGTGACGGTTAGGTCAAGACACCAGACGTTTGGCTATATCGGAGTGGATAGAATTGGAGTTTCTTCTATTACTGGTGTTCGATATGGAAAGAGCCAAAGTCCGTGAATAAGAACATACCACCACCCCGATCGGGAGTGTAGGTGTGTGTATGTTCTTATTCCGATCGGGATCCCTAGATTAGGACTGAGTCGAGTCTGAGTCTGAGAATCACGGAAAGTGATTCATTACTTGATATGGAATTATGTTCCTGATGATGATATATGTTTAGAATATAATTTATTCTTGATATTGATTCATGTTTAGGATTATAATACATGTGATGAATATTTGATTCATGTTCTGATTTTGATACATGTTATGAATGTTTATTTCATGCTTTTATATTGTTTATATGAAAGGCATGTATACATGATTTATACTGGGAATATAATTCTCACCGGAGTTATCCGGCTGTTGTCTTGTTTGTATATGTGCATGACAACAGGTGGGACAGGATCAGGGTTAAGAAGAGAACGAGGCTGGACTAGATAGCGTGGAGATCCGGGCTCAGAAGTAAATTAGGAGTCAGTACTGACATGTAGTTGAACCTAGTGAATTATTGTAGACAATACAGGATTTATATGTTTGTATTTAATATGTAATTCAGATTGATTTACATAACGTTTCCGCTTTGTATTTAAAAAAAAATAAGACCCTGTTTATTATCATTGATTAAATTGTCCTAATGAGGATTAAGAACATGATTAGCGTCCAGGTCCTCACACACACACACACACACACATATATATATATATATAAGCAGAGTTTTTGCCTAAAATAGTAATTTTTCGCTAAAATGTCATTTCTAAAAAAGAAAGATTTATCATGAATATTGACATATGTATACTACAATAAATGATCACTTCAATTATTGTTTGCATTGATTATATCAATTCATTTAATTCAATTTTAAATTTAATTAATTTTTATATTAATTCAAATGTAATTTATGTATTATATGTTTTTTTTATTTTTTTACTCAAATTAAAACTATACTCTATTGAAAACATAAACTATGTTAAAAAGTTTGCATTGATTATATAAATCAGTCTAATTAAAAACTGTATAAATAAATTTAAAATACAAATGATTGCAATGTTCAATATCAATCATGAGGAAAATCATTCAAAAATAAATTTTTCTATTTTAAGTAATTTTCTGCCCAAATTACTTACTAAAAAAGAAATACAATATTTAATTAGTTTATTTAATTTTTCTAAAAATAAAATTTGTTGAGTATTAAAAGTTATCACTACAACAAATTTTTCTAATGAACATTAATTTACCAATTAATAATCATAATTTTTTTATCTCAAATACATATTATTTCGAAATTACCTTAATTTGAAAGAAGTAATGCGTTGTAGTTTTCTTCCAAAATCATATGTATATTGTATATCTTGAATTCTCTTCTTAAAAATTCAAATAAGAGAGCACAAAAAAATTAAAAGATATAGATTCAAAAAAGTTTCAAATGGCCATGATTAAATTACTCTCAATAAACATGTATATTACCCTCGATAATCAGAAATGTTTGACACTCAATACATGCAATTCAAGATTTCCATAATTTGAAAGAGTTGATGTATAATATAATTCTGTCAAAAGCATCCAATGTATAAATTTTTTTCCTTGGGATGTCTTATTTGAATTTAAAATTATAAATAATACAATATTGCATATTATATTAGAAACCAATTTTATTCTATTTATCTTACTAAATTTATCTATTCTAAAATTGAATTCTGAAATGACTCCTCTTTTCAGTATATGAGTTGACTCATTCGAAGATGTAATGTTCGTTTAAATTTAGATTTGTTCGTTGTTATGAACTATCTACATATGGAAACAATGAGAACAACAAGACACTTTGAAATATTTCTTTCATAATCGAAAAGTAAAAAAATATTATTCATCTATTTATACAAAATTTTAATTATTACGTATTACTAATGTGGGGACCCGGACGCTAATCATTTTCTTAATCGTCATTGGGATAAATGGATCAATTAATTAATCTGGGTCTAAATTTTTTTTTCATTTTTAAAATTGCGGAACGTAATGGAATTCAATCTAATATACATATCAGTATAAAAGTACAAGTCTTGTACAACAAACATCAAACTCAAACTAAGGTTCAACATCTAAATGTCAAGTGCTGAATCCTATTTACAACAACGTAAAAGTCCGTAGTCTCCACTCTAATCACGGTCTCTCATCATCTCCTCGACTCTGATCATGTCCCACATGTTGTCATGCACACATACAAACACGACAACAGCCGGATAACTCCGGTGAGAATATAATCCCAGTATAAGCAATGTATACATACGATGCATAAAATCATATACAAAAGCATAAATCATGTATTAAGAACATGAATCATAAATTTATGACACATTATTGAATACAGATAAAACTCTCTGACTCGTCATCTCCGACTCGACTCATCTCTAGCCTAGGGATCCCGGTTCCTGGACATTAACACATATATCGAATCTCAGCGATAGGAGTCAATCCGCCCCTAAGCAATATCGATATAAGTCAATAATCCAGTGTCTTGGCATATTCGCCACAGACTTGGCATATCCGCCAAAGCTATCCTATGACAATGTGCAATGGGCCAATGACCACTATGTCACTGTCTGACCCTTCTGTTAATGACTCTCGCTCAATAGCTATCTGTTATTCTCTACTTTCTATAAATCAATAGATTAATCATATCAATGTCAAACAATTGCAATAAAATAAAGTATGTGGTTTTAGGAAAATTAGAGTCCAATCTGACTCAAGTTAATCTCCCGGTTAACAACGACTTATACTTTTCTTTTCGTAGTTCTGACGAAGTCGAAGTCTTGAATCCGAAGCTGTCAATATAAATCTGAAATGACATTATCGAGAAGAAGAATATCAACATTTCATTCAATTCAAGACTCACTCTGATCAATACTCAATTTCAGTACATGTCGACGGCATAACGGTACAATCTCGGTATACCCTCGGCAACTCAATATCAATAACCAATCTTAGCAACTCACAATCTCAACCAATACCATCATAATGCCACAATCTCAAATCTGTATCATTTCATTCCAATATAATATGAAAATGATATCAATAGCATATACGGTCTGTTTTTCAATCCGGTTTCGATTTTACGATTACCAGTATTTCCAGAACACATAATAATAATCAAATTATAATTCCTCCCATATCAAATTTTTGAAACATGATAAAACATAATAAAACTTACGTCCTTTTGAAGCTATTGACGAGAGGATCACAGAACTGTGCTCGGATCGAAAATCTGAAGGCCGGATCTTTCAAAATCACAATTCTGGTATAAAATGAAGCTTTGAGGAATTTTTATGGAAGCTTTCGGTTTTCATTGCTGCCATTCTGAAGTGGAATGAAGGAAATATATCCAAATACATGGCAAGGACAAGTGTTCAACTAAAATCCCATAATTGCACTTTAGCCCCTGAAGTCTTCACTATTTGCAATTTGTCCTCACAACTCTTTTTAATTCAATTTCAATCCTATGGAATTGTAAAACCATGGAATATGACTCAACATTCCAAAATTCATAAATTAAATAATCTCGGATTAAAATGATAAAATCTCGGGCCTTACAACTAATGTGACAATTTTCTTCTATATTACAAAGTTCACGGATACATGATAGTATAAAATTTCTCGTAATAGAAATGATTAAACCAATTCTAAAGAAAGTAAGCATCTTATTAGAAGACACCTTATAAAATTATTGAAATTGTTTTGGAATACACATAATAAATGTTAATTAAATAACTTTTCTGATTTATACATATTTTACTTATGATCACATGTTTCATTTTTCTTTCGTGATAATAGGTTGTTGTGTATATTATGAAGAGATTTTGTAAATAAAATCACAACTCATTTGGATAAAGATATTGATGAAACAATTATTGTTATCATTCAAATGTCTCAAACACGCGTCACGTCACAAAATTATTTGTGAATGTGGATTTAGACGAAATTACTGAATTTTTTAAAAAGTATTTCTCATTAATTTTATTGAATGTGATTTAAAAATATTTTTTTATCACACATTAAAAAATAATAATATACAGCTTCTCGAAAATTAAAGAATGAAATATGAATTAAGGTTGGTGGCCGACATCAATACACTAAACACGATAAGCATCATGTCATTACCTTAGACTAACACAATATAAAATTTTGAGATATGATAGTGATTATTAGCTAAAAAGATTTATCAACATGCGTTGTATGTAAGAAAGTTTTTTAAATTTAGCAAAAAAATAGTTTTTATTTTTTATAATTATATTATTTTTTTCAATTTAAATATTTATTCATTTTCACTAATTTTTAATAAAATCATTCCGTGCATCGCACGGGTTAAATACTAGTATATATAAAAGCAGAGTTTTTGCCAAAAATAGTAATTTCCCGCCAAAATATCATTTCTAAAAAAAGGAAAGATATATAATGAATATTGAAATATATGTACTACAATAAATGATAATTTCATTTATTGTTTGCATTGATTTTATCAATTCATTTAATTCAAATTTGAATTTAATTAATTTTTATATTAATTCAAATATAATTTATGTATTATATGTCTTTTATTATTTTTTATTCAAATTGAAACTAAACTCTATTGAAAACATAAACCACATTAAAAATTTTGCATTGATTATATCAATCAATTTAATTTGTGATATGATTTGTGTACTATGTGTAGACCTATTTTATTGTGGTGATGAGAATCAAAACCAGTAGGAATAACTCCACCAGAAGTTAATGCAAAGCAGTAGCTCTTGACTCCTTACCAGAAGTAGTACTTTAGTTGGTGTTCAAAGGCTTAGTATAACAATAGCAGAACGTAGCTTTACTGGATCATTACTTAACGATATTTCACTCAATCATTCCTATCTTAAATGTTACCGTTACTTTACATAGTACGAAGTATTAATTGCACCATTAAATGTTGTACGAAGTCATTTAATTCGCTTTACCCATTTTGGTAAGTATCAAGACTGATTGTGTTGAAAGCTTTTTGCAGGATCTATTTAAGGAATAAAGCTGTTTCTTTCATAAATCAATAGAGCCGTTTTTATTATAGACGTTGCATTCAAGTTATCTATATATATGGATCAAAACCATTTAGAGAACATCGCTGATTATTTTTATCTATCCAACGCTACTTTGAGCAACCGCAAATCAATCTTCATCTTCTAAGCTCAAACTTGCAGAAAAACAGTACACGCTTCATATTTTACATCTGATCTTTGGAGATCATTCTGTACTGTTGTTTCTTCATCTCTTCAAGCAAAACACTTTTACTATATTTTGAGAGAAGAGTCTGTAAAACTGGAAAAGAATCTTTTCCAGAACCCTGTTGTATTTAACCTTTGTGTTGAGTTACTAAGAGTTTCAGTATGCAAAGGATAAGCCCTATTGAAGTGGGTGTGTACAAGTGTGTACTGTAAAAATCAAAGTCTTTTAGTGATACCTTCTGGAAATAGAAGAAGGGGAGACGTAGAAGATTTTATCTTCGAACTTCCAGAAACAACTATTATTTTATTGCCTATTGTTACTACTATTGTCACCTACTCCATTGGATCGTTTCCGACACTTACTTTTGTGATCTGCTGTAATTACACTCGAACAAGAACAACTACAATTTTTAAAGGATTCTAGCACCCTTTGTAACAATTATCTTCAAAGGAGAAGAGTTTATTCACCCCCCCTCTAAACTCTACATTGATCCCCAACAAGTGGTATCAGAGCGGGTTTTCTCTTGTTCTGAAAATTTGCAACAGTTATGGCACATTTTAGCAAGGTTTCCATGTTCTCGAAGGAAGATTTTGATGACTGAAAGATCCGGATACAGGCTCATCTTGCAGCCCAAGATGATGACATGTGGTATGTCATCACAGACGGTCTATTAAAGATCTTAAAGCCAAATACAGTTATTGCTGTTACTGAAGGTGCACCAAAAATGGTTGAAAAACCAAGAAACGAATGGACTAGCGAAGATAAGAAGAAAGCTAATCTCGACAACGTCGTGAAGGATATTCTTTATAAAACTCTTGATAATAACACCTTCAGTAAAATCAAGATGTGTTCTACTGCGAAAAAAAAACTGAGAGAAAAGCTCATTCAGATATGTGACGGAAATGAGCAGACAAGGAAAAAACTGTCTGTAACAAGGCAGAAGTTTGGAAAATCTAAAAAGGAAGATACTGTGAAACTCTAAATGAGTTTGATGAACGTTCAGTAGCTCATTATTATTCTATTTGTACAAAATTTTAATTATTACGTATTACTAAAGTTATAATTTCTTCTATATTACAAAGTTCACGGATACATGATAGTATAAAATGTCCCCTAATGGAAATGATTAATTGAGTTCGAAAGAAAGTACACATCTTATTAGAAGACACCTTATAAAATTTTATTAACATTGTTTTGGAATACACATAGTACAATGTCATAAACTAACTTTTCGGATTATACATAATTTATTTAGATCATATGTTTCATTTTTTCGGAATCATAAGTTGTTGTGTATATTATGAAGTGATTTTGTAGATAAAATCAGAGAGTATGCTCTTGTGAGACGGTCTCACGAATTTATCTGTGAGAAGGGTCAACCCTCGATATTCACAATAGTTTTTATTTTTATTTTTTAAAATTAGCGAAAAAAATAGTTTTTTATTTTATTTTTTATAATTATATTTTTTTTCAATTTAAATATCTATTCAGTTTTTATTAATTTTTAATATATCCCGTGCATCGCACGGGCTAAATACTAGTATACATATAAACCAAATGTGATGACAAGTGATCGATCACTCTTTTATCATATCAACCAAACTAACCCTTAAATTATTAATTAATGATTAACAAAATATTTAGTTTTTTAGAATTACTCAAATAAGTTTTATAAAAAAATTAATAATGAACGCAAGAAGGGCTATTTTTTTTTGTCTATAAATTATTAAATTTACACTTGTTAAAATATGAACACACAGTATCAATTTTTTTAAAAAATTGATACAAGTAATTCATCACCTTCTCTAATTGCACAGTAATTACTCCAAAAATGTTCTGAAAAATGGGATAGCATGCCCACAACTCCTCAAATGCATAAATGCTTCCGAAGCTGTCGACCATGCCACCAATTAAATCTCGCAGATTTGTGGCCGTGTGAAATTGAAGAAATACGTTTAAGGGTTAGATATAGTATCATGAAAAATTGAAGAATATGAAGGGGAATGAAGAAGAAATTTAGATGGGGACGTGAAGGAGACGAAGTGAATGGAAGAAGAAATAAAGTTTTGAGTATAAAAGGAATAAAAATAAATTTAAAACAAAGAAAATAAATATAATTAATTTTTTTTTTTGCAAGAGTATAATTGCAAATATGTAAATTTTAAATTTAAACCTCATCTTATCCCTTCACTTAAACAACCTTAAATATCCACTTTATTTTTATCTGAGAATCATGTCAGTCATCACTCAATATAAAAATATTCATCGAAGTAAGTGAGTTTAGATAATTTGAGATAAATTAATCAATCGAAAAAAATTACGGGATTTTTAGTTGAGAATGAACATAAATTTTTAATTACATATACCTAATTTTTTGGATAACTTTTAATTTTGTGGATTTTATATTCACGTTATGGTCCATTTTAAGTTTTTATGCCCCCAAATGTAAAGCCGGTCCGACCAAGCCTCCCTATGAGCTCCTACCTGAGCTACGGTCAGGAA